>NC_069722.1:7983263-8073263 GCF_027358585.1 Pangasianodon hypophthalmus | reverse complement strand
TTGTTATTATATACACCTTCCTCATTATGTGAGGTCTTTCTCTAAATTAAAAAAATAAAATTAAACTTACTTATTCTCTAAGAACGTTGTGCTTTAGTTCGAGCATGCAGTGAATCTCAATTAACACCTCCTGGACATGTTCATTACACACGTCCTGTTTTAAGGTAATTAACATACAGACTTTATGGGACTGTCACCATTTGTTGAATCTCACAACAAAGGGAAAGCCAACTAGAGTTTTACAGAGTAGAAACAGCAAGCTAGAAATGCTGGTTACTGTTAAAGTCACTTTTAAGAGACCATGTTGGAGATCAGTCCAAATAAACGAATTTTGAAGAAAACACGGAGAACAAATGATTGTGTTACTATCACTAGATATATGCTCCACACAAGAGAGACATTGCAATAGTAATAAAATGCAAAGAGGATATTTAAGTAATTAAAGGTTTAAATTTTTTCCCCCCTAATCTCCATTTTCCACTGATGTAAAACGAAAGGAAAAAAATAATAATTAAAAAAAAAAAATAACCCACAACAGCTCTATTATGTAGTGGGTATATTTTTCTGGAATGGTTTAAAGGGGAGGGTCATTGCAATTCAATACACTTATTCTGACATCACAGCACTGCTGAATTCTCTAATCGGATTGGTCAGATAGTATCTATCAGTTTTCCGTAACAGCAGCTCTGACAGTAGTTCTGGCCGATTCCACCATAGCAGAGTCCTCAGGACAGAGGAGACTGTGCTTCGCAGTTTCTTGTTAACACAACAAGCTGGGGTTTATTATCTATCTTAACTCCAAAAAGAAAAAAAAAAGGGAAAAAAAAAAAAAAAAAAAGAAAGTCTGTATATATAATGGAAATGAAAACATGCTGATATAATGGGAATGAAAACAGGAACTAACTTCTCTCAAGGACATTGCACAACATCAAAATGTACTATAAATGGAAAAAAGAACATGTTGTTCCTTAATAAATTAAAATTGTACTTGGTGACAAATTGCTGTGGTCTAATAGGAATAACACTTTGGAAAATGCTCTTATTGGAAAATAATTAGCTTTGGGATGGTTCACACTCTACTTCACACTGGTTAACATTTCCTTCCTTCTGTACAGGATGATTCCAGGTCTCTTCTCCCAGCCACAGGATCCACTAATTGCTTTGATGAGTATGAAAACTGTGTTGATCCTAAAAAAAAAATAAATCAATCAAAATAAATCAAGCTCACACTAGGCAGAAATTTTTAACCAACAGTATTTAATGATCATTGCCATTTCTGCCCTGTACCCGTCATTTACTATCCCCCCTCCCTCCAAAAAGTCCTCTTCCCCACACAGTAGACAATCAGGACCAGGAATCAGCTATTTAAACAGACCTAAATAAATATGAGCGTGTGTGGGTGCGAGTGTATGCGCATGTGTATGTAGGTGCATGAGAGAAACGTTAAAATCATGGAAAAAAGAAAAAATAATAAAATAGAAATTCTACCTTAAATCTCAGATTAAAAACAAAACAAAACAAAAAAAAAAAAGTGTTAATTTTTCCAATTATAACAGAAAATAGAACATACTTGGGGCCTTCCGTTAGTAACACTAAACCATCTACAACAATAGCTTTTCTAAAACATGTCTTCACATCAAAACCATTTTTAAAATAATTATTAGAAAAAGAAATCTCAAGTTAAACAGCACCACCTGCTGGCAGAGCTCCGCTTTGGTCACAGAGAAGGAGGGGGTGGAAGAAAGCGAGACTTGACCAACACAATGGTCTCGAATGGGGGGCGGGGCGGGGGGACGACAAATAAGCCAAAAAAAAATTTTTTTTTTTAAATAAAAAGCGCCGTAAGACTTCACCATTACAATTCCCAACTGGCAAAAAGAAAACAGCTTTCGTTTTAGCACTGGTTATTTGTTTGAATGATGGTGGTTTTGATATGGCTGATTGAAATATGGGCTATTGATACTGATTTAACTCACTAGCAAAATTCCCTAGATGGAGGGTGTACAACAGGAAGTGGGCACTGGGAAGGAAAAGAAACTCATTTGCAATATCTTACACAGAAGACACTGTAGTAGGAGTGAGGGGGTTCTCCCACATCATTAGCTATTTGCCTTCAAAGAAACTGAAGATAACTTTCTTTATGAATATGCCTGTATGTGTGCGTGTGTGTGTGTGTGTGTATATAATGTGTGTGTTGTTGGGTGCAGGGCACATATCAGTCCATTTTATCTGTCCAAGCACTTGTAAATCTGTCCTTCATTCAATCCACTATTACTTTTAGCATGACATGGCCTCAGGAATTTTCTCTCTCTCTTACATTAAGGATGCCTTTTTTTTTAAAACCTCCCCTCCCCATACAAGATTTGCATTGCTGGGGAGAGGAAGAGGGGTACAGAGGGATGAACATTGCTCCAGCGTTCCATCCATCTCTCTTTCCCCTTCCTCCTGCTCTCTTTTTCTCTCTCTGTATACTTAGAGGCAGATCCTCCACCTTGGGCGCTGTAGAGCCAAGTACGGCAAATACAAAGCCCGGCTCTCTCTGATCCAATCAGACAGGTATGGATGGGTGGGGCTCTCAGTTTGAGGCGCTGCTATTGGATGAGCTGGAGGTGGAGGCGACGGCCGTGCTGGAGTTTCCCGTGGTGGCCACAGATTTGCGGATGTGAGGGAGCAGGAAGGGGTCACTGGCCAGCTGATGGACATCAATACGGTCCTCCTTGCGGTACACCAAACACCGACGAATGAAGGCCTGCAACGGTGGCCATGGATATGAAAACTTGGTTAATTACATTAAACTAAACTGTCTGTATTCAGAAGTAACATCATGGATCACTTATTAGTGATAGGAGTTTAAAAAAAAAGGCACAGCAAATGGAAAAGGAGAGAACGAGAGCTGTACCTTAGCCTCAGGTGAAACTCCAGGTTTGGGAGGGAACTGCACCTCTGTGGCTTTGAGTATAGTGTTCTCCTGTAGGATATCCTGCTGCGACTGATTATGACCAAACGGCTAGAATACAGAAGGGAACAAACATGATTACTGGGATAAAATCTTCATCAAATTGAAACCATTAAAAAAAGATCATAGTGCCATCTGAATAATGTTAATGATCGCATTATTAGCACATGAAAGCGTCTGTATGGCTACAGCATTGCTTTATCTTTTTTCCCTTTATTTTCATCTAATTCATTCAAACAAAAGCAATCCAAATAGTTATTATTCGTGAAACTGACACCATTAACCAACAACAAAAAAAAGAACTACAAGAGGATGAAAAGGAAAAAAAGAAAAATCCAGAAAAACCCAGACTACACTAATATATGGGTAAAATGTAATGTTGCTGAAGTTCTTTTTGCAATTTTTTCCTGTTTTTTGAAATATCAAATGCAAAACATAAATTAACATAAAAAACATTAGGGCTAAGAAAAAAAGGCTAGCGCACAAAGACACCACATTTTCACCAAAAAGCTATTTTTGTCAAAAAGAATATAAATCTGTTGTCAATTTCCTTGTACTGTTTTGAGGAGTGAAAAGATCCCCTCAAATGCGAATGCGTGTTACCTTTTTCCCATAGAGGCACTGGTAGAAGATCACTCCAACTGACCACACATCCACTTTGTTGGAGATCTTGGGTGGCTCTTTCCCTACTACAAAGCATTCTGGGGGCAGATACCTACAAAAAGGAGAGGGAATTTAAAATAAATAAATACATGGGATCTTAACTAGAATCGTGTGTGTTAGAGCCAGAAATTCACCATTATAGCAATCTTACTTAATTATGCACTGAACAAATTCTTGCGGTGACCCAAGCAAACACGCAAGCATACCAGTAAGTCCCAGCTCCTTGCGATGTAAGCTCCATGCCGTCTACGCCGTAGTTGTCATCGTCCATGATCTTAGACAAACCGAAGTCTGTGATTTTTATCTCCCCACATGCTGTGCCATTCACCAGCAGGATGTTACCTAGATGCAACCATGAGAATCAGGACAAAAGGTCAGCCAGGTAGAAGCACAGTGATTATTTATGACAGTTCTGCCAAATCAATAAACTGCTTCTTTAGCTATGGTGACAGCAGGCTCCATTTTAAGGGAGTCTGTTTCCCTGTAGGAAAACATTAAGAAGTCAGCGATGTGTGTTCTGCTGCCATCTACAGGTTGCAGTGCTTGTTAGTGAGACTTCTATATCCATAAATCCATAAGGCATACATATATAATAGACATGACTGCAAAACCACACCTCATAGTTGTCTTCTTACAGTTTAATTCATACACAAATGGCTCTGTTAATTCAATTCTACTGACTAAGTAATGACTGCAGCTACAGACTAGCTCTGTTGAGGAAATTACTGTCCAGGACTTTTCAAGGACATACACCACGACTTGGATACACGACAGCCATTGTACATGGAATGCTGTTTAAGAATGATTCACATCTGCTGACACCCACATTAGTCAACCACACCAACTACCCCTTATTAACCTCTTATCAAAATTATAACCGAAATTAATTACTTTGATAACAGAATAAAATAGCAAGCCTACAACCTTGACAGATTGGTTTTGGTTAATATTCTGTAACAGTAGTAGGATTATATTAATGTATTTAAACTCCACACAATTTAAGACTAATATGATACAAATGAAAAAAAAAAAAATGTTATTTAACATGAAAAAAACATCACTGATATGGTGAAGCTTTCTGTAAGATGTTTATTAGACTTGTATGGAAGACTGGAGTCTCTAGTGTCAGCACTTTGTAACAGTACATTTTCAGACACACACACACACACACACACACACACACACACACACACACACACACACACACACACACACACACACACACACACACACACGAGTGCAAAAAAAGGTTTGAAGACGACTTTGCACGTTCCTGTTTAGTTCTAACATGACAAGCTGGTTTATTTGTCTAATAAGAGAACAACTATTTATAGCTACTATAAGATAAGTGACAACAGGAACTAACTTGTTTCGTGGACATACCACATCATTAAATGCAACTATAAATGGATAAAATGTATGACATGTACTTGTCATACATGCAAAAAATATGACAAGCAAGACACTTCAGGAAGTGCTATTAAAGCAAAACAACTTTGGGGTGGGAACAGGAACTCCGTTTTGTGTCAGGCTGCATCACACCACCCTATTATCACCCACTCACTCTGCCAGACGTGCATATATAGCATTCATCTGTCGGAACTACAAAAGACAGGTCTACGACTGGATGTTCAAACAAGGCACCAACAATTAAAATAGATCAGTATATTTTCTCTTATGTCCAGGATACTGCTCCAGGACCTCACCAATAATTAGTTTAGCCTCATCAGCAGGAGTCCCTATTATCACCTAGTTTAAGGTCTTAAACTGTAATTGTAGTGCCTCTTTTTCTCTTACCTGGTTTAAGATCATAATGGATAATTGGTGGGCGGATCTCGTTCAGGTATTTCAGGGCGTTGACAACCTGCATGATGATGGACCGGCCTTCTTTCTCAGACATTAGCTTGTGTTGCTTCAGATAGAAATCCAGATCATTGCCTTCACAATACTCCAGCACTGTGCAGAACCTACACACACACACACACACACACACACACACACACACACACACACACACACACACACACACACACACACACACACACACACACACACACAAATACTGTTTCTGTTCCAATGGATCCACAGCTTTACAGGTGATGCTCACAGTAATGGAAGTGTCATTTTACTGCATGCATTTAAAATCAGCTCTTGCAGTCACAACCAGTTTGGTCTATGTGTAGGCAGTTAACATGTCTCTTACGAGTCGGTGTCCAGAGAGAAATAGTCGTAGAGCTTGACTATTCTGGGATGATCCAGTTCCTTATGAATGCGATACTCTCGGCAGGCGTGTCTGGAACAAAGCATATAACAGCATTTACCTCGTGTCATAGAAAATTAAAAACTCAAGCAGTGCATGTTTCTTCACTATATATGACCACATTACATCACACGTCTGACAAGCCAGTCATGAACATTGATAGTTAACCTCTCCTAGCTTTAAAGGAATAGTTGGGCAAATAAAATGTGCACAATTTTCCCGTTCCACAAATTCAATCAGCAAAAACATGTTTAATGTCAGTAAAAAGAGATCTTTTTGCTAATGCATCTGACAAGTAAGGAAAGCATACTGCCTGTACTCATAATTGTTTATGACAATATGATACGTCTATCAACAGGATAAAGGCAAGTCGCATAGCTGCAAACTGTAGCAGCAGTCAACTTGAAGCAGGAATCATTTTCATCTTCAGTTTGATTTCAGTTTGCTTCTCTAGAAGCAAAACAGCTTATTAAGTGCAATCACATAAAGCGACTCTGTGGATGTATAGTCTTTTCCACTCCGGGTAACGTCTTGGGCCCTCAAAAAAAAGAGCAGCAGCAAGTAGCTATGAGCCACAATGCTCTCTCCTTGCATCATGCAAAAATGAGATCTTCATTTACACACCTCGATATAACTGAGATGTAACCAGAAGTTGGGCTAGCTGCCTAGTTAAAGGACAGTTTTGCATTTCAGTGTACTTTCCCCCCCCCAGTATTTCCACCTCATTGTTTTGCTGATTATGAAAAGACGGCATCATCCATGTAAGATAATTAATAATTAATCAAAAACAGTTTGTACTGACGGTCAGTGCAGTGTTTCTCAATCCTGGTCCTGCATATACATGTTTGCTGTTTTTCCTCCTCTAACTCACCTAGTGTAGTCTTGGTAATTAGCTGAATCAGGGGAGTTGCAAGCAGGGAAAACACCATACGTGGAGGCCAGGTGTACTCCTGGTCCAAGACTGAGAAACACTGCTCTAAAGCAAAACTTCTGACACGCAACAAGTCTTAGCTGGTTGACTACATTTAGGTTAAGTGTCCCTTTGAGGAACATATGAGGCTTTATATCTAGCTTTTACTCTTAAAAAAAAAAAAATCTTCAATGATCATAAATGTCCTACTTGTGGTAGTTTTCCTTCTTCTCGTCTCTCCAGTTCTTATTGAGCTGATGAATTTTCACAGCCACGTACCGCTGTTCTGTCAAGTCAAAGGCCTGGAAGAGAGGGGAGGGGAAAGGCAGATTAAAAAGAGAAAGACTACTGTCCAATATATCATCGAATGCAAACCAATAATCACACTCAATGCATATGCCATTATGATGAACCTTCAATGCGGAGACCCACTTTGGGCATTTATACAATATTTAAAATACACTTAATTTTCTTTAGTGGTGAACAAATGATAAATGCATTAGCTAGCCTATGAGGCAAGTGGAAGCTCCAGTGTGCTGCCCAGCCCAAAGTGACTAGGCCAAAAGTGGTAGCTAATATAATGTAATGTAATGACATGGTAGCTCTCCTACCTTGTAGACTTCACTAAAGCCACCTCGGCCCAGCAGGTGCAGGAGCAGGTAGCGGTCATTCAGTGTGGGGTGATCTTTGAACCTGACAAATGCAAACAAAACAAATACGATGTTAAAAGAATGCTCCAGCATTTTCCCCCAAAACCAGTACTCCGCCTACTACATCTGTAGCAAATGAGCGATTAGCAGAGAAGATTTCTGACATTCTTCCCTGTACTGAGAAAAGAACATAAAACCTGTTTACTCACAACTCACTTTGTTTAAGGGCAGTTGTTCGGAGAGTCAATAAACACTGAAGTGAATTTTTGAACTCTTTAGTCGAATGTATTTCTAAAAGAAGATCTGGTTAGCCGTTACTAATGTAGTTTTGTGGATCTGATGGCGCATGCTCAGTAAAACATCAGGGAAACTGGAAGTAACTGGACTGACTTTATTGCTCCAGTGTTAAAAAGTTGGATTAAACTATCTAGCTGCTTTACTAAGACTTTATTGTTTGAGAGTAACGGATGTAGTTTTTAATTCACAGTAACTTGTCACATTTTTAAAATGTTTGACAGAATTCCACAACAGCTCAGACATCTATTATAAGCAAGTTTCTAGTAAACAGTGGAACATTATCAAACTGAAGACTGAAACAGTAAAACAGCAGAGAGGAGGAGACCTACTGGGAGTTATCTTCATTGTGTATTCTCTTAAGCTCTCGGATGTGAAGATTACGCACTCGTTCCAGCCTCTCCAATTCAACTTGGATCTCGGCTTCCTCCTACGCAGCACAAACAGTTTTTGAGACTCAACACAGACCATCATAATAAACACACCAAACACAGAAAGCCAAGTCAGTTACAACAGATCAAGCATGATAAAACAGAGAAAGCAAACGTCTGGTTGACTTGTGCATGCTCTGTACCTTCTTTAAGTGACCAAGTCTCAATTTGAAAATTTCTTCTTGCTCGTGATATTCTGCTAGCGATAACCTATTAGCACAGAAAATAATAATGTAAAACATTTGGAAAAATATATCAATAATGCCGCTGGCAGGTAGAGCTTCGTCCCCTCTTGCTTACTCTGTACTCACATCTCATTCTCTGCTCCATTGCTCTTGTTCTTGCGTTTATTGGGTTCTAGGTTGGGCGGCGGAGTCTGGGCTGCGCTGGGTGGCTTCTTCTTAGCCAGAAGCTTCCTCTGTCTCTCAATGTCCTCTCTCTGAGAGTTTACCCGTTCCTGCTGCCTACACACAAAGAGAAAAACAGAAACTCAACTAACAGTTATTTTTTAAAAAGGGGGATAAAACTGCTATGATGACTGCAGCACTCAATGCTCAATCCTAGAAACATTTAAAATGTAATAGTGTTTCTCTTGTCTGGGCTTTGAAATGTGTGCCACATGCCATGTCTTATCTGAGGCTACTTATAGGACTCATCATATGTGCAATAATTTTTGATAATGATGCCCTGTTTGATGATCCAAAAACGCAACTCCTAAAATTACTGCACGTACATGCAGCCAACTGTTCTTTCACTAGAAACTGTGTTGTTAGAACAGAACAGTTAGAAGAAAGTGTTTTCTGAATTCAACATCAATGGTGGTGCATTCTACGACTTGCGAAAATACATACAGCTGGCGCAAGACAAAAATGAATTTAATCAATCTCCCATATATTTAATCTCCGCTGTTTAGTTACTTCATGAAAATCTGCAACCCAAATCCCAAATGGTGCCTTACTGAATAAATAATGCACCATATATAATAAAGCAAATTTATTTAATATCCAATATAGTGCACTCACTTACTAAGAAAATATTTAATGATTCAGCCAAAAACACTTTTAACAGTTAGTTAATAGTAAATAAAACCTGATCTACAATATCAAATTTAAGTATAATTTAGACTCTCCCCAAAAAAAAAAAAAAATCCATTAATCTAATGACACAAATATGTGACTGAATACAAAAATTCATTATACAGGGAGTTAAAAAAAGGGAGGAAAATAAAACTTCAAACAATCGATAAAATAAATAAAAATATGTTAACATATATAGATTTTTTATACTTTATAGATTTATTGTATTTTCTCAGTTATATTTTTTAATTATTAGATAGCTTATTAATGACATTTGTGGACATTTGGGGATTCCATAGTGCAAGGCAATGCTGGATATGTAGGTTATAGTTGTCTCGCGACTCTCAAATACTTTGAGATTACATCCTATATACTAATCTAATGACACACATTTCACTCCTGTTCATGAATCAGTTTCTGAGTTATGAAACTGAAAATATGGATCAGTACTTCTTACTGGTCTAGGTCTTACTTGATTAAATTCTGAAAGGCATATCCGTCGGTCCATTGCTCCGTGAAGGATGCGCCGTGTCGCACTGTAGTGAAATGGCCCAGTCGGAGACGGTCCTGCATGCTCTTGTCCCTGCACGCCATCTTCTCCTGCTTCGACTGAACACACACATGCACTCACTTAACACGCCTTCATATTGTATCAACTTTACCCACACACAGAGGCGAGGTGTCCATACCTTCTCAATGAGCAGTTTCTTGCTCATAGTAACACACTTATTGAGGCGCTCCTTACAGCGCTCCAACATTCTCTGCTGCTCATCGATCTGTCTGCGCAGGTCACAGTTCACCTGCAACACAAACACAGACTGCAAATTCACGTTCCTGCATGTGCCATGCCATGCAATTTTTATTTAATGTGAGAAAAATGTTGAGGATAAACAAGAATTGGCCGACTGTACAGATGTACTCAATGATAAATGTACAGGAACAATTAAGGAAACTTAGCTCCAAAGACGTCTTAAAATGGCTGCTATTCAAAACTATATGGTACATAGCCCAAAGGTACAGACCGGGTTTGAGTGAAAGACACAGGAACAGACATGCCACAGAAGGCGGCATTTACTTTTAAATGAGCCATGAATGTTGGAAGGTTTTAGGTTTAGGTTTTCTGAAAAAGATACTGTCCGAGTAGGTCTATGGTAGCAAAATATTAGATCCTCAAGGCTACATTTATAATGAAATATATGCATGTCTCTTCTGTGAAACTCTCACATCCAGACAGCTATAAATTACCACAAGACAACAGATCTCTGGGCTTTATATCGACTGTAATTGATATTATAATAGCTGATTTAATCAGCCTGCAAGATTGTGTCCTTTACTCTAACTTATTTCCTTCTTAGGGACTCGCAGTAATGACAATGTGTAGTTACATGTAAAATCCCAGAGATGTCTGTTCAGGACAGCACTGAAATTATTCAACCACCCATGAGTTTGTCTGTATTTTGGACTAGAATTTTTCCAAATGTAGGAAAAAACTATTTTAGCATCTGAATAGCATCTGTAAAAGCTGGAATGACCCTAGATTCCTATGCCACCCAAACGTGTGCTGCTTCTACAATGCTTACCCTGAGCAAATCATCGATGCGTCCCTCTTTTTTCTCGAGGTCTGAACTCTTACTGCTCTCCAACGCAGCCAGCTTCTCCAGAGTCATGTCCGACTGAGGGAGAACAAACAAAAACTTGCTGAAGTGCCTCCTAGCATGTATTGCATTATCACCTTAACTTATAACACGCATCATGAGGTGCGTGTGTGTGAATCTATGGTACCTGTGTTGCCCTGTGCTGCGTGTGTGTGAAAGCTGGTTTGAGGGTGCACGATGAGTGGGAGTGGTCTGTATTGGAATTGATAGAGGACGGACTTCCTTGCTGCACCTGTCAATCACAAAACATAAAACCTTCATACCCATCTTCATTCACCGAATTACATGACATTATGTACACCATTCCAAAGGACGTAACATGCTGCGCCATCGAAGGCGTAATTCTAATCAAATTTTTTAATCCGACAGCTGGGTGAATGGACGAGGAATGCAGCCAGAGCAGCAGAGAAACATGATGGAGTGGCAACAGGAGTGCAGAAGAAAAGAGAAATGAAGGAGGGAGAGAGTGAGAGCAGGAGACTCACTGCAGCAGGAGGGTTGGAGAGAGAGTGCTGCGGGGAGGAGCGCACCACAGGAGGAATACCACGCGCCGGACTAGTGCCAGTACCACTACCCCCCGCAAACTAGACACACAGGGAGAGAATGGTTAGCATAAAGGGTGAGAGATTAGTGTAAAATCTGTGTGGTTAACAGAAAACAGCCCTCATCTTATTGTAATGCGTTTTTATCTGCAATGCTCAAACCAAACGACTCCATCGGTATTCACTCGAGGAGTGATGCCATATGTTGTTGTTTACAGGTTGCTGTTCTCACTGGCAGCCATCTTTTTGCAGCTACATAGGATTGCTGGATCACTTGCAAATACAACCTAGGTGCAGCCGTCTTACCAGTCTCATCCTGAGGTACTCTCTAACCTTGCATAGCAGTTCTCAGGCTAATGCACATAACAGTTCTCAGGCTAATGCTTGCTGTTCAAGCTGTCAAAACATATTTCATTCTCAAGGGCATTTGTCACAGACTGCTTAGGTCTATTTCTACACACTGTTTATTTCATGGGCTTCACAAACACCTTTTTCTAGCTAGTTCTCACACAAAAGCAGAAGTCAGCTTGGAGTCCATAAGAAGTAGACTACAGTGTGTCACTATGCTATTTGCTCATGATACTAAATGGAGTCCTAAAGCAGGAAGGTAGATGTGTTTGGGGTTTGATTAATACATCTTTATCATAGTGTCTGAAACAGAGATGAAGTCAGTTTTATGTTTACTGGTTGCATGTAAAAATCAAGCTACCCAATCTAGACGACAGTATAAAAACATTGGTAAAATCTTGTTTTTGTCATGTTTTATTTTTATCTTATTAAATGACCTCTTTAGCAGGTTAAAAGTCTGGGGCACTCAGTGTTCAGAAGGTCTGTTTCTCAGGAAATATCGTATTGCTGGCATTTTGTTAGTAAACCTAATTAGCATGAGCCATACATCATGCACCATTAAAACGTGAATGATGAAAAAGAATGTAAAATTATAAAATCCTCCACTCATACTATACTCGGGAATTCATCAGCACTGTTATATAAAGAAGAAGATGTCATCAAATTTCCCTAAAGCCTTTCTGTGGCTTTTAATTCACATTTATAGCTCAGTGGCCTTGTGGGAATTAACCCACAAGTTAATCAAGAGGGTACGCACGCACGCTTATGCCACCCTCAGCAAAAAGAAACAATCTAACACTCACTTCAAAGCGGCAACAAGACAAACTCACACACACACACAAAAAAACAACCCTTGTACCAAGATTAGCTATAACAACTAATAAGAAACAATGCGCTTCCCCATTGAAAATGCTTCCCAACATGAACATGACTTTTACGGTTTTAAAAGCTTGCACAAATGATGACAGAACTAACTGCAAAATTGATTAAGATGTATCTGGTACAGATTTCCAGCAATGAAACTGAGCACTTCACTTAATTAATATTGATAATCCTTTCCTGTTACGAATCATTACATATACATATAACCTCTTGGAACTCACCTCAAAATAATCACTGATTTTGTGTCCTCGGCCTCCTGCTTTGGCTGGAGGATGGGGAGAAAAGAGAAAATTTTTACATTTTTTTTTTTTATTATTATCAAAACCTCTATTAGATGATCTGTTACTGATTCCTCAGTCTTGAAATATCGTTAAGTAATGCTATTCTGATTCTAACTACTACATAAACCCTGCCTAATATCTACAGATTAAAAAAAAAAAAAAAAACCTTGAAGGATCAAGTAGAAAAGAAAGTGAAAGTGTAACAGTCAAGAATTTCAAAAGCAGCTACCTTGGCTGTCAAAGGGGTCTCCTTTCCTCTTACGTGTTCTCTGGTCATTCGGCTTCTTCTCAGGTGTCTGTGTGTGTGTGTTTGTGCGCGTGAGAGAGAGAGAGAGAGAGAGAGAGCAGACAAAACAGGAATTTATGACTTCACTTCATTCCACAATTCATCTTGTTCTAGATGTTTCCTTGAAGACGCTGGGAAGTGTGTTTTCTCACAACCTGCGGACTAGACAACAGGCTCTCCAAGACTAAACAAATCAGTACAGTTCTACTGTGACTCTATATACACATACCATCAACAATACCCCACCATGGAGAAGATCCTCTCACCCTCTCCCACAGAAAAAAGAAAATACTTTTCACACCGGTGAAATTTAATAACTTAATTCCTGCTGTGCACTGCAAGTATTTCAGCCTTCTTAACACTTTCAGCATGTTTTAGTAGTAATTACGAAAAGCTTGACGATTAAGGCATCAGTGTAGTAGGAATGAAGGAACCAGTGAACCCAGAAATTCTCCCCGTTCTCCCCAAACCACGCCCTGACTACGGCTTCAAGCTGTGACTGGACTGTGTTTGCATTTCATTGAGGCATGACTGCAATATGCTGATTCAAATAAAAATGCAATGCAACAGAAAATTACATTCAAGTATAACAAGAAGACAGCAATGAATTCCTTAAAAAGTAACCCCCTGCTTATTTTTTTCCCCATTAAAGAGACTAAGTGACGTAAAAGCAATTTGGTGATGGTCGCTTTTCACTATGGAACAGTTTCTGCATATCACTAATAAAAAGCAATATTCTTTGTGCACTGTAGTTCATATTTAATAAGACAATAAAAAAAATGCAGCTTGTCATATTCCCGAGGACCCGCAAAGTCTTATGTCCAGAAGACTCTCCTGTTACGAAGCGATCACACTGGAGACTCCTTCCAAACATTTTATATTAATGTTTCCAAGCTTCACCATACCAATGACTATATGTTGTATATTATATATATTTTAATTCATTTATTATTGGGCTTAGATTATTGTGGAGTCCCTGTGAATTAGGTGTTTGATAATAATATTTTAGAATGAATGCCTTAATATAAACTTGTGATTTGTCTTGCAGCCACCACTACTGTCAGAGCTGCTTTTATAGAAAAATCAGCACCGTCTGACCAATCAGCGCTGTGGGAGAAGCTATATTAAGCGACCACAGGATTTAGCAGGAAAAATATGCGTATGATCCTGGACTAACGTTAGGAAGCTGAATTTAGGTGGTGATTTATCAGTTCTGGCTGCATTCAGCTAAAATACTTGCACAGATTGGTGCGTGTGTGTTTGTGTGTAACTAACCTCAAGCTCTTTGTCACTCAGAGAGCCTACGCTACACAGGCTATGATTGGATGACTCGTTGTGCCCAGAACCCTACGGAGAGAAGAGAAACAGCAAATGAATAAACGAGTACAGAGCTTCAAATGTTAAGACATGAGAGCTGCCATGAAATGAACATCCTGTTTACGAGTACACAGCTCTGCTGCGACACCAAGACGGCCTTCGGATCAACCAAACGCTGCTATTCATTACCCCCTGACATTTTTCCATCCCATCAGGCCAGAGGACCGCAATGCCAACAGCCTTCAAGGTTGCACAGAGAGACGACGGGATGGGGGTGGGGTGCAGAGGAAGTCTTTTTTTTTTTTTTATAATAACAACTCATATCTCTCTCAGGCCACTTCAGCCTCAGTGGAAAAAAAAACATGCATTATTCACAGTCACAATAAGACAGGCCAATCTGCCCTGACACACCTGACGTACATCGCGAAAGAGACTCATGTTTCTAGTGAAATGTTTCCGCTGCCTCTGCACAATGCGTCACAGTTTAATCATCATTGTGAGATGTGGTTTTTGCCACATGCCAAATATTTAAAAAATATGTCACAGTGACTACCCTGCACCTGGTGCCTCAAAATGAAGCAATCCCAAGTGAATCCCACAGATTTTGTTTTGGGCACTATGACGATATTATATAGATATTGTGATACATGTCACAGCATATTGTCGTGGACCTCTGTATTTTTATAACACTGACCAACTCCAATGTTACCTACAGTAACAGGTAATTATTTAATCTTTAACGCTTTGTCATCTGGGAAAAAAAAAAAAAAAAAAGTTCACTGGAGTTAACGTTTGGACAGGATGTACTCTGCACTCCAGTCAATCAGGAGATGATCCGGATTTGGCTTTATTCACATGCGTACATACATATTAAAGAAGATTCAGGATAAATTAAATGGCGGTTGTCAGTCCAGCTCTAGAGCAGAACAATTCAGCAATAAATATCTAAAAGGGCAAGCTGTCAGTGTGTGCACAGATTTATCAGGCTACAGAACAAAATATGTACATTTCACCTAAAATTGCTCAAACACACTTACGACAAACAAGCAACACACATCAATGGGTTTTCTCATGGATACCAAAGAGTCGTCAGGAACGGTGTCTTATTTTCGATAACATGCTGTTGTGCACCTCTGCTACCTTTTCTATGTCTGTCGATTTTGAGTATCGTTCAATACCTGATTTTGACATTCTCCGAGTAATCGAACAACTGTCAGCAAGCTTTTGCTGATAAGTAATATAAACTTAAGAAACGTGATGATTTTGGGCTCTGCGTTGGGTCAATCAACAACACACATACAATCATGACAGTCATTTCAGTACAAATCAGTCTCGATACTTAGCATCACTTCTGTGTGTGTCTGGTGATCGGAAATGTTCAAGAATCAGTAACAATGTGTTCGATTTAGTGTTCACTGCAGAATTAACATTAGCACTCTTTGTAATTAGACACACCCGATGTATCCTATGGACATTGCACTAACCTGAAAATCTTCACAATTATCAGCAAAGGCTAATTTAGGCCTAAATAAGGCCTCACTAAGACTATGATTATCTTTATGTTTTAGCAACGGATGAAACGTCAAGACATCAAATCAGGGAGCTGCTCATAACGTGACTGCATATAAAGAGATTAGGACGAGTGATTTGAGGTTGCTGTAGACGGAAGTGATTTGTATCGGAAAGGGGAAAGAAAGCAAAAGAGAGGACAATGATGGAAGGGGATCTGACAGATCATGGCAGACCTTGGCGACTCCGACCCCAGTGAATCGAGCCTCGAGCAGCTCCTGCCTCCGAGGATCCAAGCTGTGCAGTTCCTCCATCATGACTGCGAAAAGAGAGATAGAGACAGTGAGAGAGAGAGAGAGAGAGAGACAGAAAGAGGGGATGGTTTGCATCTCATTACGTAGCCATAGTGATGCTGGGAGGTTTGATACCACAGTAATGTCTGTGTGACATGTTGAGTCATGGGCCACTGATGCATGTATTTTCGAGACCTTTCCTAGACTTGATGAGTCTCTCTGATTGCTTTTTCACTAATCCACGGCCATGAAAACGTCCCACAGGCCTGCTGAGTCTTACAGCATCGAAAATCAGGAGTCACACGACTCCACATGACACGTACTCACAGAACATACACGTTAAATCTGTGCTGTATGAACTACTAAAAAAACAATTAGACTCCGAGACTCAGCACATCATCTCCCAAACTATAACACTGATCTACAAGGCCAGGTTACCTGAGCTGGACCTGAATAACTTCATTGGGTCAGCAGCAGGTCCGGGGAGATGGGTGGATTTAAAAAAAAAAAAAAAAAAAATGTCAGCCAAAAACTAAGCAGCTATACAACGAGCTAGCTAACATACACAGGCTAATCAATCAAGCCACAAGGCTAGCTACCGAACTATGCAATCATTAAGGATGCAACAAAGTTACTTCTAGCTCATTTAACCGAAATGTAAAATACAAAACGCATACTAAAGCATCACCCAACCTAATAAAAACACTTACCTTGTTTCTCCCCTTTAGATATTTTCGAAATAATCAAAACAGACGTTATCTAGCTAAACACCATGCAAGCTAGTTAGCTAAAGCTAGCAGACAAACTGTTACTTCAGAGAAGCCTTCGTGTAACGTATTATGCATTTAAAAATAAACAATACCTTTGAGGGAAAATATATTCTAAATATAAAAGAAGTGTTGTTTTTACTTAAAATGAATTCTGTTAAACACTTAAGTAGCGTGTTAGCTGGAGCTAACCTGACCTGACCCATGGGGTTTGGCACCATCATCAAGACATTGTTTGCACTTTTCTGCTATTAAATCCAGCACAGTTAACAAGCTAATTAGATTCCTCACAAGTTTTGACAGTTAGCAAAGAATTATTAAGTAGCACAGAACCCCAGTTTTACCTGAGCTGTCGTTGGTTTCGACTTGTGATGTATATTTTTTGGTTTAATTTGTGACTGCTCTCCCCCTCTTTGTCACTACAGACCTCGTCCTCAGTTAGCCAGACATTCCCGAACAAGGCCTCGAATCCCCGAGTCTCGCCAGCGCTCAGTATCCGGCGCTAGGCGCGTGGTGTTCGGCTGCGACTCCGAGCGTCAATCGAAGGCTGCGGTACCTCCCGACACGAGGCCTCGATATGGTCAACCTCTCCTTTCGGCCTGTTTAAAGACAGTCTATCAACTGATCAGGCTCTATACACTCCTTTCTTCTTACAAAGCAATGGCATGCTGCCTACACACCGATTTCCACCGAGTGACGGTCAAAGCGCATCGAACATGGCTCCGCTCCGAGCGATTTAAATCTCGATCCTCTTCTCGGATGTTTGTTTCCGATGCTTACTGCGGGTCAGCAGCACCGAACCGGGCTCATCGCCTCAAATAATCAAAACTGCGCCTAAAATCAAGTTCCGTGTGCACATCTCCGCAGAACAAACACGACGTGAATGAGAAGTAAAGCTGTTCCCGGAGGATCAGTTAAATCCGGATCGATTCGGTTCGGTTCTCATCTTTCGCAATGTAAACAATAATCGGTAAAATCTCATATTTTCTCGTGAGATTGTGCAAGATTTTCGGGCATTCGGCCACGCCCCGTTTCTACATTCCATACGTTCCGTTAAATGTTTGTTTTTCTATAAAAGATACCTTAATTAACTGTCAGTATTTAAAGAAAAGGCTTAGATTAACCTTACACTCTCAGAAATAAAGGTACCAAAACTGTACTTTTAATTGTTGAGGAGATATCATCAAGGGTACATCTCATGTACCTTTAGTATGCATCTTTCACCTGGAAATTTAATAAATAATGTAAGGTACATAACTGGACCTTAAGAGCCACCCATGCACCTTTAAAACTTCTCTAAAACAGGGATTTTGAAGTGAAATTTGTGAGGGCAATTTACATAAAATTCTTTGTGTACAAAAGTCATGGTGACAACACCTTTCGCCTTTTAACATTTAGTGATTAATTCATTAGTAATTAGTTCATCACTATAAATAAGACATCAACTTATTGACTTATAGATGAGACACATCGGTTTTGAACTTGAAGCCGAAAATAATTGTCCATTCATCTTTAAATATTCTGTTTTCATTTTTGACCTTTTTTAGTAAGCCATGTTAAAATCTGTGAATGTCTGTGAAACCATGATGACACCAAGCTCCAACTAGCTAATCAACAGAGTGCTCAAAGTTGTAAAGCTGAAGTTGTTTCTCTCCTGCTCTTCACAAATTGGGCTGGTTGAAGTGTGATGTTATCAACTCTAACAAAGGCCTTGATGGGATTTGAGCCACCCCAGGATCTCAGTCTACTCAGAGGAACTGGAGAAATGGCACATAATGTGAAAGTTCAGATAGTTGTAGATAACATGTTGTGTGGCATTTCATTTTAAAAATATTCCTTTTATCCAAGTGATGCACAGTTCTGTCCATATAGTTGTAGGAAGAGCAGACAAAGGCACAATTATACACAATAAAGCATCCTAGTTATATAATTTATCCTAAAATGCAAGAATTCTGGATGAAGATGTTTAGAATTCTGTCTAAAATGGGATTAGTAGTTCAGATTGTATAAACATCAGTCCTGATTATCTTCATAAGCACAGCAGTATCTCTCCTACTGATTGTCTAATTGCAGTAATGAAATTTCTGATGTAGAAAACAAATCAAACGAATCTTTGGCTTTGAATAAATGCTACAAACATAAGTCACAAAGCAGCAAGTCAATACACAAGCGATACATTTCTGACACAGAATATACTAGTAATATGTACTAATAATGGTAATAATGTAACATGGATATGAATAATGAATATGAATAACTACAAGGAATGCAGGAGTATTACAAACAGCAATTGTTGCTGACATTTCTTCAAATGTATAAACCTAGACATTTCCACTGGTACCGTTTCTTATTTAAGGAAGCACTTGAACACTCGCATATTTGGTAAAGACAACAGACCCTATTTCTAACCTAAAAAGAAAAAACCCTTTCATCCCCTCTTTCTTGCTGATCAGATAAATTTGAGCTCTTTGTCCATTCACTGATTAAACCTGGAGCATATCAGTCTACAGCTGTTCTGTTAATGCTCAATACGAAATAATACAACACAAATAACACAAATTTGCATCAGATATTCCTGCAAGTGTCACACATATATGCAGCTTACTATACTACCTCAAAAATGTAAATTTTGAAAATGAGTATTTCAGAAACTGCTTATCTTCTAGGATTATTTTCATGCACAACAATCTCCAGAGTTTACACAGAAGAGGGTGGGAAAAAAAAAAATCAAGTGAGTGACAGTTCTGCAGGCAGAATCGCCTTGTTGATGAGAGGTCAGAAGAGGATGGCCAGAGTGGTTCAGTCTGATAGGATGTGTGGAGTAACTCAATAAAACAACTCTTTCCAACCATGTTGAGCAGAAAATCGTAACAGAATGCACAACTTGTTGAGCTTGTAGGTGGATTGGCTACAACAGAAGAAGACCAGATCGGGTTCTGCTACTATCTGCTGAGAGGAATTTGAGGAATATGAGGCTACAGTGGGTGTAGACTCACTCGACCTGGAGAGTTGAAAAATGGAACAATGACCTGGCAATGGGTACACATTTCCCATATATGACCAAAAAAACAGCATATCTGAACTCGTCCGGAAACTGATCTCATGTGAAATCTGTATGCACTTTAATGAAAGAGGGCAAAGTGATTGGATTTCGTTACATTTCATACGAATGAAGTTGTAAGGAAAGGTTCGCCTGCTGTCTAACCCTAACTTTAATCTTTTCATACCATCTTACTGTAGGTGTAAGCATGAGACCATCTTTTATGCCAGTGTAGAGGCTCAACCTGTGTAACAACTTTTCTCACAAGTTATTTTTTTAATCACCTAATGGCGTAAAAAAAGTTTCCTACTGCACTGTAAAGACGAGTGACAAATTAAAGACGAAACTGATGCCTCTGTTATGTCAGGAGCATTCTTCTGGCATGGTTTGGGGCCACACTCCCCCACCCAAACATGTTCCATGAGTGTTACATCTGTGCTGTCAAGAATTGTCAATACTTGCATGATTTTAAATGTGTATGAGAAGATGGAATTATGCAATGCCAAAATAACAATCCAGAAAAAGTTTGATTTCATGCAGTCATGCAAATGTGTAGCTAATTTCAAAACAACAGGAGTTTAACTGGGACCTGATAATTATTTATGCAGTCTCCGAGTCTCCAGGAGAGTAGATGGAACACTCATGTGGTTCAGATGTGCTCTAGTAGAGTTTGAGTGTGGGGAAACGTTTCAGCAACAACGCAGGATCTCACACCAGCAACATTTGGGCTTTTAAATATGAATATTAACATGCAATAGTTTGCCGTATTCCATTTTTTTTTTTTAAATCTCCATAGACACTTCACTTTCTCAAATTAGACTAAAATGAAGACAAAAGACAAAAGTGGTATTTATGAAAACCATGCCCCATTTTATTTTTACAATATAAATGTTTAAAAGCATTTAAAAGCATGTTAAAAGCATGTTCACGTGGGCAGTAAGGAATGATAGGATTTAAAGTTCCCCATCCACTTTCTTCTACTGCCACTGAGAGGACCCGTCGCCTTCCAACCACATATTCAGTTTTTATGGTTCTAATTTCCAAATCATCAGAGGTTCAGTGTCTGATCCAGTTCAGTGGATTTCCTTGCTTTCTTGTCTCAGTCCCGTGCCGCAGGTTGCAGAGGCTTCGTGTTTTTGCGGTATTTACACTGCACCCAGACTCTGTACATGGTCAGCTGTTTCCCTCTGTTCACCTGCAGCCTCCTGTCCACTAAATTCTGCACCTTCTCCAGACCGGCTCCACAGAATAGATCGTGTAGCTCTTCTGTAAAAACAGGGGGAAGGAAAAGAAACAGACAAAGGAGTAAAAGCGAGTAGGAAGTGCAAGTTACCATGTTTCACAGAATGCAGGTTTCAAACTGTCGTTTCAGGTAACACTATCAACTTACATATATCATTTTAAATGATGGCACCCTTGCTTTCTAACATACTCAAGTAATATAGCAGCAATTAATTTGGAAAAAAAGGCAGCCACTGACAAAGACATTACAAACAAGTTTGTGGAAGCTGTAATGGATGCGCCACCTATTGACGTAATCAGGATAGCATCACTTTGCATTAGTCTCGGATCAGCTGTGTCCATATAAAAGAACAGGGTTGAAAATACCTTGTGCATAAGAAAGGTGCACCTACTGAGTTCATCAATCACAGCAAACAACAACAAAGTGGTTGCATTTCTCTACAGGCCATATTCAGAGTTCACTTATGCATATAGTGAGGAGTTAATACAGAAATTGCGCGCATCGTTGTTTAGACCTGAGGAGTAACTACGAACTTAAGTGATCCTCATGCAATTGTGTGGGAGTTTCCCTAAAACAGAGGCGTGTCTCAGTTGGACTTTCAATTTTTCTTGGGTGATATCAACTAGCGAGGAGCAGTATTAAGTTCAGCACCACTGATGTAACCATAATATTTTACACAGATTTTACACAAACTTGCTTACATTTAAATAGGATATTTAATAATAAAAAATGCACTAATAGTGCAGAATCTTGAATATTAAATATCCAAGATATTGAACATTTATTTATTTATTTTTTACTTACTTAATATTTCAACATTCTAAAATCTTCTGTTTATTTCCAATTTTAAATGAAAAAGAAAAAAAAAAAATCACTGATTTTCAGTGTGGTCTCAGACTTTTGGACCCCACTGTATAGTACTGTAGTACTACTTTAGTCCTGCACTAATGAAACCTTTTGAGTCACAACAACATGTTGCTAAACTGTGCTATAGCTATGCTTCTGGTAAACTCAGAGTGAGCCTTGGCATGGTCGTGAGCACCTTTACCATTTTCATTAAAGTTTCCAGGTCCAGGGCTGTTTTGTTTCAGGTTAAGCTGGACTATACAACCACACTCACAATCATCGTACAGTACTAGGAATATGTCTGCAGTGTTATCTGGGCAACTGGACCAATGTACAGCTTAGCAATCTGTGTGTGTGTGTGTGTGTGTGTGTGTTTGTTTTGTGTGTAAGGCTCTTTACCTTGCGTGAAAAAATAGACTCGCGTTCCGTCTCCTCTGACATAGAAATTTTCGGATAAACATCTTCCTAAAATATGAAAACACACAACTTAAACCTTGAACTACATCCTGACGAAAAAACAGCGCAAAATGACACATGCACTTAGAGGCATTTTAAAGCTCCGACCCTTTTTAAAACGAAGCTGGGCCATGTCGTAACGTCCATAGTCCCGCAGTAACAGAACTCCTCCAGGTTTGAGCAAACTGGCCAGCTTGCTGATCGAGCTTTGCATCCTGACAGAGAGAAAGGGGGAGGGGAGGTGTCAATTAATTAAAAGGTGACATTAATAATCTTATAATTAAATAAAAATAATTCATATTTTTATATTTTATTTCTATATAATTAATAATTATTAATAGTAAGATTATGATACTATTAGCATCTTACATGAAATTGAACTTTATGATTAATTGGAATGTTTAATATGTTTTCATCACGCTTCATTAAATTAAGCAAACGCATACAAGAACAACAGTTTAACTATAATTTATTTTAGTTTTAACTTAACATAATATGAAAAGTGGTTCTTAGAGAATGAGTTTTGACAAAGGAAACTTTAGTAGCTTAATGAAAAATCTTAAATTATGAAAAATGATGAAAAATCTTAGGCAATCATTTTCATGAAGGGTGCCAATAATTCTGGAGTTGATTACATGCACACCCGAGGCTAGGGACAGATGACACGCACTAAAACTAATCTCCCCTAGACATCAACTCACTCACTTTTCAGGGTGGAGAGCGGAGAGGACGAATATGAGAACAATGACATCGAGGCTCTGCTCTGGCATTGGATAAGCAGCTGTGACATCACTCAGGTCATGGACGAAGGCGTGACATCGAGATGGGTTGTACTCCGGATTAGACTGCAAAGTTAATGAATCAGTCTGTCAATCGATTGATAAAAATAGATACAAAAACCCACCAATCGCAAATAAATATTATTATATTGAAATGTTACTGGGAGTCACATTCAGAAAAGCCACATTTAAATTAACAGGATGCATGTTATTTTAGTCTTTTCACAACCCTGACACACTGCACTAGCACTAGTTCAGCACTAAAATGGATAAATTTCCCTGTCCATCTACCTCCACTATACAAACCAGCTTTGTGTCTCTAATTGCATACTTAGGCACTATTTTGGACTGTTATTGAGTTCTAACACTCTAAACTAACCTGTTTACCTGTTACAGTTAGTGTTTGAATATTAAAAACCTCTCATGTCGCCTGTAATTCTTCCAAAAGCTCTGTTTTGCATGTCAGTCTTCTGGATTTTCTAGAACAGTAAATACTTTTGAATGTAAGGTTCAATTCAAAATGCAGCTCATGACAACAATCACGAGAACAGCAGAAAGTTTTAAGAGAGAAAGAAAGCATAAAATCACTAAAAATTGTATAGTTCAACTTGAAAACCTGACGGACTGGAATGTGCTGTCCACTGAGTGCTGATTTTACTGAGTGCTGATTTTTTACATGTTCCACATATACATAAGATATTTCATGCATCCTATTAAATATAAACCAGGCTTCTGTGCTTCGTGTCAGGACGCATGGATTGTTTTTCTATAACATCACAATATTACCCACTAGACTGTTAAGTCAGTGCAAAGAATGTGAGTTTTTTACTCACTTTCATGTGCATGTTACTTACATAATAAATTGTTGAAATGTTACAGTAGTCATATATTGTAAATTAAAAAAAAAAAAAAAATTAATTGGGGGTCATTTGCCCAAAATGGGAACCCCTGGGTGGTGAAAGGAACAGTTTGGCTGAAATGTAAATTACAACTGAAATGTAAATTACGTTAGGCTTTAAACTTCCCTTACTTGTTACCTACATTAGAAGCAAACTTCACAGATTGGTTCATGCACAATGCATTTATTTGTTGTTTTTTATTTATTTCAAAATGGAAAAAAAAAAAAAAAATTATATATATATATATATATGTGTGTGTGTGTATGTATGTATGTGTGTGTGTGTGTATATATATATATATGTATTTTTTTTCCATTTTATATATATAAATATATATAAATATATATATATATATATATATGTGTGTGTGTGTGTGTGTGTGTGTGTGTGTGTGTGTAAAGAATGTTTTAGGCTTTTAAAATAAAAAATTTACAAAAAGCCTTTGTACTTCTACTTTGTTTGTCTGCCTGAAAAAGAATGCAATTTAGTGATTGTCTCTCTTACCTTGACGAGGTCAATAGCTGTGCTGGAGAAATCGCAGCAGTACACAAAAAGGCCTGGATCACTGGATTTCCCAAAAAAAAAAAAAAAAAAAAAAAAAAAAAAAGACAATGAGTTCAATGTGTCCATGTTTCAAAAGAAAAAAGAAACATGACAATGTGTATATTTGTGAATATACCTATTATGAAATAAAATATCTATTAAAGGAATACTCTAGTATCTTCCAACCTAATGTGTGGTTACTACAGACAAGAAGAAAATAAAGCAGAAAATATTTGGGGGCAGTTGTCTGCCACCTCAACAACTGCCCTTAAACTTGCATTTAAAGTGAATTTCAGGTAAATAGTATTTCTTATTTCAGGTTTTCTCAGTACAGAAATCATATTTGAAATTGTGGTAAATCATACGCACACTACAGAAGTCATGGTTAGAGAATAGATTACATGCACCAGAATGTTCCTTTAATGGTGTGTAGTGTTATTCTAATGCCTTACTTGTTTGTCTTCAGAATTGGGAAGACTGTATTGCCAACTCCACAGCCTACCTAAGGCAAAACACATATACGTTTAATTATAGAAAGACTAACAGATCATCTCACACACACCCTGATATGCCTGCACACATTTATCAACAGTATGCTCACATGCATATCACACATATATCATCTGACTGACCTCCAGAATGCGGTAAGAGGCTGAGGCTCCAGGAAACACTGCTGCTTCTTCTGTGACAGGCGCATGCGTCTCTTCACCATTCAGCTCCAGCTTTTCTGTAATGTGGATGAGCTCCTCATCTGACGTTGTTCCTTCTCCTGGACTCCGGGAATGCTGAGGGCCGAGCTCAGGGAACTCAGTGAAGAGCCAGTGGCGGTCCTTAAAGAAGCGGTTCTCATGGATGGCATAGAAGTCGTTCCAGTACTCATTAGCTCTATTCTCAAAATCATCTGTTTAAACAAAGGGAATAACTCTCATGAAAGGTGTATAAACCAACATACACACATATCCTGGTACAAATATTATGCAGGATTTAAAAAAAAAAAAAAAAAAAAAACACAATGAAACAACAAAACTGGTTCTACATTATTATGGAGTTATTTCGCTGTCAAAAGTGATTATATGTAACTATGATAAAATGGTTGAAAAAAAAAAAAAAAAAAAAATCACAAATCTGTATTTTTTCCCCAATTTATAGTTACATTAAATGTTGTGCAATGTCTGCAAAATAAGTTAGTTTCTAGTATCACTTACATTATAACAGCTAGAACTACAAAGCCCTCCTTCCTGAAAATGTTCCCATGTCTGAGCTTTAAAGAAATAGCTTTACCTCTGATCGATACAAAGCAACAATCTCCTTCCAAAAATAAAAAATACGTCCTCACAGAAAACCTCACCATATCAACAATTAAACGTTTTTAAATCTGTTTACTGTGGAGTGTCCACCATACAACTCCTTGTGTTCATTAGCGTATTAATATAAACCTTGCAGCCGGAGCTGCTGTTTGAGAAAATTAATCAACACCTTCTGACCAATCCGAATCAAACAATCAACAGTGTTGTGGTGTTTACACAATCACTAGCCTTCATCCCAAAATCACACAATTTCAATTTTGAAGATTTTGGCTGAAATATATGGAGTTATTTTTCCTGTCAGAAGTCATATATGTAAATGTGTTCAAAATTATGATGTAAGTGTGGAATTACTTTTGAAATTGGAAAATTGGAAATTAATAGCTCCAGAGTTTTAGAAAAAGAAAAAAGTTCTGAACATTTCTATATAATTTCTATATTATATATTAGTATTAAATAATAAAATACTTGTTGTGGTTACACACAAAAAAAGAAACATATAGACATAGCAGTGCCTGCACTTTTACTCTCATCATTAAATCCAGCTTTCCCAAAAAAAAAAAAAAAAAAAAAAAATATTTAAGGTAACTTTAACACCCAACATATTGTTCACAACAAGACAATTTAATGTCACTGTGATTAGTGATTAAAAGTGAGATGCACACATGCACACATGCACACACACAAACACACACACACACACACACACACACACACACACACACACCTTGTTTCTCTGCTGCAAGAGGCTCGCTGTTCTCCTGCACTTTTCTCCGGGCTGCATTTTCCTGCTCTTCGGACCACTGCACATTATCCCTACACATCAGCACAAAACAGAAAACACACTGCCCTCATTAACCAGCTCTGTTTCACCCCAGTCACTGTTCTAATGTGAGTTTTTACAGAAATTCAAATAAATGACTACCTAATCTAAATATAAACGACTATACTTGATGGAAGTATTTATGAAATATAATAATGTAATAGAAAATACATTGGGTTGCTAGACTATTAGGTCCAAATACCATACAGGCCATACAGGCTAGAATGAGTGTATCAAGCATCACATCGCTGTTAGGATTTTAAATCACCAAGTACACTAACAGCCCTCCACTGGACAAACCTCACTGGTTGGTCCACCTAGGTGTATAGTCCTCTTTTCCATGCACAGTGTTACAGGATGATAATCAACAACGGGGTAGTGTGTTACCACTCCGAAGATTGTTTTCCAATAACATGTCCCAAAGTGTTTTCTTCCTCTTATACTAGAGCAGTTTACCAATGCCAATATTTTTAATATTTATTTAACAACACAGCGTACTTTTTACCCATTTATAGTTATGCATAATGTTGTAGAATATCTTGAAAACAAGCGAGTTCCTGTTATACAGTATCGTTTCAATTATAATCGCTAAAAACAGTCATTCCTTCACTTCTTTCTGTTGAAGTTAATAATAATAATAAATAAAAACCTTAACATAAGGTTAAGGTGAAGTAAAAAAATTAACACGAGCTTGTTATGTTACTGAAAAGAAAAAAGAAAGAAAAAAAAAAAAACATGCAAAGCCATTCATTCTGTAATGGAAAACTTTTTTCAGCTTTTCCTCTGACTGTTATAAAGAACTGGCACTGGAGACTCCTTCCAAAAATGCTAAATAAATGTCTCCTTCACATAAAACTTCACCATATCAACAATTAAACACTTGCAAGTCCCTGTGTAAGTTGTTACACTTATTATTATTATTATTATTATTATTATTATTATTGAAATGAGCACCCTGTGATTTGAATTATGGCTGGAACTACTGTCAGGGCTGCTGTTATAGAAAATCAACCTTTTTGACCAAGCATACCATGAGAACCAAAATAAATAAATAAATCAATAGTTATAAATATAAATATATAAACAACTGCATATAAATAACTGTATTTCAGGCAGAATGGGTAAATGATGATGTAGCAATCACGTGTTCCAGTCACTGCATCCTAAACAGCGTACTACAGCTCTAAACAGCGTACTACAGCTCTAAACAGCGTACTACAGCTCTAAACAGAGTACTACAGCTCTAAACAGAGTACTACAGCTCTAAACAGCGTACTACAGCTCTAAACAGCGTACTACAGCTCTAAACAGCGTACTACAGCTCTAAACAGCGTACTACAGCTCTAAACAGCGTACTACAGCTCTAAACAGAGTACTACAGCTCTAAACAGAGTACTACAGCTCTAAACATTTTACTACAGCTCTAAACAGCGTACTACAGCTCTAAACAGAGTACTACAGCTCTAAACAGAGTACTACAGCTCTAAACAGCGTACTACAGCTCTAAACAGCGTACTACAGCTCTAAACAGCGTACTACAGCTCTAAACAGAGTACTACAGCTCTAAACAGCGTACTACAGCTCTAAACAGCGTACTACAGCTCTAAACAGCGTACTACAGCTCTAAACAGAGTACTACAGCTCTAAACAGAGTACTACAGCTCTAAACATTTTACTACAGCTCTAAACAGCGTACTACAGCTCTAAACAGAGTACTACAGCTCTAAACAGAGTACTACAGCTCTAAACAGAGTACTACAGCTCTAAACAGCGTACTACAGCTCTAAACAGCGTACTACAGCACTAAACAGAGTACTACAGCTCTAAACAGCGTACTACAGCTCTAAACAGAGTACTACAGCATTAAACACTTTACTACAGCTCTAAACAGCGTACTACAGCACTAAACACTTTACTACTGCTCTAAATAGAGTACTACAGCACTAAACATTTTACTACAGCTCCAAACAGCGTACCACAGCATTAACAGCTTACTACACCACTAAACAGCGTACTACAGCATTAAACACTTTACTACAGCTCTAAACAGCGTATTACAGCTCTAAACACTTTACTACAGCTCTAAACACTTTACTACAGCTCTAAACAGCGTACTACAGCTCTAAACAGCGTACTACAGCTCTAAACAGCGTACTACAGCTCTAAACAGCGTACTACAGCTCTAAACAGCGTACTACAGCATTAACAGCGTACTACAGCTCTAAACAGCGTACTACAGCACTAAACACTTTACTACAGCACTAAACAGCGTACTACAACATTAAACACTTTACTACAGCTCTAAACAGCGTACTACAACATTAAACACTTTACTACAGCTATAAACAGCATACTACAGCTCTAAACAGAGTACTACAGCACTAAACAGTGTACTACAGCATTAAACACTTTACTACAGCTATAAACAGCGTACTACAGCTATAAACAGCGTACTACAGCTCTAAACAGCGTACTACAGCTCTAAACAGCGTACTACTACGCTAAACAGAGTACTACTGCACTAAACAGCTTAGTACAACACTAAACAGCTTAGTACAACACTAAACAGCTTAGTACAACACTAAACAGCTTAGTACAACACTAAACAGCGTACTACAGCTCTAAACAGAGTACTACAGCTCTAAACAGAGTACTACAACATTAAACACTTTACTACAGCTCTAAACAGCGTACTACAACATTACACACTTTACTACAGCTCTAAACAGAGTACTACAACATATAACACTTTACTACAGCACTAAACAGAGTACTACAGCACTAAACACTTTACTACAGCACTAAACAGCGTACTACAACATTAAACACTTTACTACAGCTATAAACAGCATACTACAGCTCTAAACAGAGTACTACAGCACTAAACAGCGTACTACAGCATTAAACACTTTACTACAGCTATAAACAGCGTACTACAGCTCTAAACAGCGTACCACAGCACTAAACAGCGTACCACAGCATTAAACACTTTACTACAGCTATAAACAGCGTACTACAGCTCTAAACAGAGTACTACAGCTCTAAACAGCGTACTACAGCTCTAAACAGCGTACTACAGCTCTAAACAGAGTACTACTGCACTAAACAGCTTAGTACAACACTAAACAGCGTACTACAGCACTAAACAGCGTACTACAGCACTAAACAGCGTACTACAGCGCTAAACAGCGTACTACTGCGCTAAACAGCGTACTACTGCGCTAAAAAGCTTAGTACAACACTAAACAGCGTACTACAGCTCTAAACAGCGTACTACAGCTCTAAACAGAGTACTACAACATTAAACACTTTACTACAGCTCTAAACAGCGTACTACAACAGTACACACTTTACTACAGCTCTAAACAGAGTACTACAACATATAACACTTTACTACAGCATTAAACACTTTACTACAGCTCTAAACAGCGTACTACAACATTAAACACTTTACTACAGCATTAAACAGAGTACTACAGCTCTAAACAGCGTACTACAACATTAAACACTTTACTACAGCATTAAACAGAGTACTACAGCTCTAAACAGAGTACTACAACATTAAACACTTTACTACAGCTATAAACAGCATACTACAGCTCTAAACAGAGTACTACAGCACTAAACAGCGTACTACAGCATTAAACACTTTACTACAGCTCTAAACAGCGTACTACAGCTCTAAACAGAGTACTACAGCACTAAACAGCGTACTACAGCATTAAACACTTTACTACAGCTCTAAACAGCGTACTACAGCTCTAAACAGCGTACCACAGCACTAAACAGCGTACTACAGCATTAAACACTTTACTACAGCTCTACACAGCGTACTACAGCTCTAAACAGCGTACTACTACGCTAAACAGAGTACTACAGCTCTAAACAGCGTACTACTACGCTAAACAGAGTACTACAGCTCTAAACAGCGTACTACTACGCTAAACAGAGTACTACAACGCTAAACAGAGTACTTCTGCACTAAACAGCTTAGTACAACACTAAACAGCTTAGTACAACACTAAACAGCGTACTACAGCTCTAAACAGCGTACTACAGCTCTAAACAGCGTACTACAGCTCTAAACAGAGTACTACAACATTAAACACTTTACTACAGCTCTAAACACTTTACTACAGCTCTAAACAGCTTAGTACAACACTAAACAGCGTACTACAGCTCTAAACAGAGTACTACAGCTATAAACAGAGTACTACAACATTAAACACTTTACTACAGCTATAAACAGCATACTACAACATTACACACTTTACTACAGCTCTAAACAGCGTACTACAACATTAAACACTTTACTACAGCTCTAAACAGTATGTAAAAGTGGTACGCTGCTTATAGTAACCATGGGAACTTGCGTACTCTTTAGTGCTGTAGTGTAGTGCGCATTTTTCGATGTAGATATCTGAACGTTGACTTGATACATAATTGAACGCATAATCTAACTTTAAAGCTTTTTTCATAAAAAAAAAAACAAAATGTCGGAAATGATTCATTTTAAAACACACCCAACACTAGGCATATTTATAAAGGTTAATAATAAGGAAACGTGTGTAAAAAGAGAGCTAAAGCACTGTAAGTGTGTTCACGGCAGCTAGTGACATTCCTCCCACACGGTCTTTCACGTACCAGGCGTTGTGCTGAAACACTTCCCGCGGGTCTGTGAGAAAGCGGGTACCGAACTGAGGCCGCCTGAGCGCGTGCTCCGGTTCTGCTGTCGGTCCATTCGCAGAGTCGGTCATGTTCTCATCTGCTAGCACGCCGGCAATGTTTCCCCCACCCGTACTCCGACTCACCCCGCCTCCTGCGCTAGGATTGCCTGGGAGTTCTAGTGAAGTCACCGAGACTCCGCCCCCTCCGCGCGCATCCAGCCAGAGCGTGAGTGCGCGTGAGTAAAGCTGAAGAATGGATGGGGACACAGCATGGCTTCTCAGGCCAACAAACAAACAAACAAACAACAAAAACAAAAACACCCATCAACAACAACAATTAAAACCACATTTCCATATGATCACAGCACAAATTTATTTATTTGTTTGTTTATTTATTTATTTACTTATTATTTGTCTATCATTGTTCCTTGTCGTTTATTTTATTCATTATTATTTATTATTTAGTAAGTTTATGATTCAATTATATTTGCACATGAGCCAGATATGTACCATTTTATTTAATTACCATTTTATCAATCAATGATATACAGTTAAACAGAATTTTCCCAGTTTTATTAAAATGAGTTAGATTTAAATTTACACTGTTTATACTTCTTTCTTTAAAGTCAGTGAACAAATTCCTGCCAATGTGGCAAGTGGCCAGTTATTGAGGTTTTGAACTGTATTAACTAAATAATATAACTACAGCAACTATAATAGTAGTTGATAACCATCATCATATCATAAAATAAAACAAAACAAAACAAAACAACAACAATGACAACAGCAACAACAACAACAACAAATAATAATAATAATAATAATAATAATAATAATAATAATAATAATAATAATAATAATTGATAGAGTGCTGTAGTCCCCACTTTTCTTTTCGTTTCTTTCTTTCTTTCTTTCTTTCTATCTTTCTTCCTCAGTAAACAAAATATAAGTGTTCATACACACTGGTATTACCTTTTAAGAGTTTTAACAGTTCTAAAAGTTGTAGTATCTTTTCATTTTTTGGAAACAATTAAACAATTTTAATATAAAATTTTGCATTATTCATATAAGATGCAAATATGGTCACATCCTGCTGAATTATAATGTACTCAAGGAATATTTAGCTTCAGGGAACATAATTTCATTCTAGTCTTATTCTAATGGTGTAATCATATAATACATGAAATTTTTACTGTAAGCTGTAAATCACATTCACATTTAAGATATGAGAAATGTCTGTGCAGAGTCTCTTTGTATATATGCAAAACAAACAAACAAACAAACAAACAAGTGAGACAAATTTTCTTTCTGGAGCGCACAGAAAGAGCCAGCCTTGACTTTGGTAAGAATTTAAATATATCTGTGAATACAATTAGTAGCATATCTTACCTTATTTTACTTTGTTGTTTTATTTCTGTGGTAATGTGGGGAGAATTTTCTGGAAAAGAAATGTTTATTTATCAAAACAATTAAAACACATACAGCGGGATGTTTGGGATTATGCCACAAAATCCTCACACCGGATTTAAAAAGGATTTTATAACGTTTATGCTGAAATTTATCAACTTATTTGAGAAATTACCCTATGAAATTATATTCATTCCCAAATACAGTTTATTGGCGATATAAATTTTAAAGGGGGCGTCTCCGTTCGCGCGGTGTGTGAACTATGAACCAGTCACAGCTCAGGAGGCGGGACTAGTCGGAAAACGGGCAGGAAAAATCAATGCCGCAGCATATTTACAGCAGAGGGCGCCGCCATGATGTTTTACATGAACCGGATGTGTTTTTTCCCCCGTTTCTGAAACTGTATATGAACAACATCGCCATCTATCGGCTGCTACGAAAATAATATTAGCTCAACAAATATTTGTATTGTTTCTGGCATGATAAAATTAAAGCAGTAATTATTACAGCTCCAAAACTAACATCCAAGAGTGTTAAATAAAGTGCATATTTTTGGAATTTTATTTTTAAAAATATGCATTAAAAGCCTTGACATAAAAACACTGAAATCTCAAAATGCACTGCAAGGAAAAATCTGTGTGGGAAAAGCTCTGTATGTGGATAAATGTATGTGGATAAATTTACACAGATTGCTAAATATATGTTTAAATGAATGTTAAGTAGTTTTCTGGTTTCCCATCTTTCCCATTAAAGCAGCACTGAACATCATGACAGTAAAAATGTGAAAATCAGGTAAAAGTGACAATTTTTCAAACTAGTGGGCACAATAAATACAGATTGAAATTTTTATTATATATATTTTTTATTAAAACGATTTAGCATAGGCACTGAATCGTGTCACTGATGGCAGAAAAACACAGTGGAAGCTTTTTTTCTGAGATATTCTGCTGCTCTCCATGGCATGAAAAATAAGTCAATAAAAGAACATGAGGAATTGATTGGATTTGGCTCTCTGCCTGACATTTTCATGAATGACTGAATCCGCCAAACTCCAAACTCCATCAGCATCTGAGCCGCTGCTTCCATGGCAACTAAAGTTCCAAAGTAATGCACTGAAACTCTAGAACATGATGTAGTATCTATGGCAACCAAAGTTCCAGTGGGTGATGTGACATGTCCACATGAGCGCCATCCTCCGAGGTTTACACCCCACTCACACAATCCCAACACTAAACTACATTAGATATTCTAATTGGTCGTCGTGACAACTCATCAACTTTTTCAGCAGTCATTATTTCAAAATCTAAAAGCCAGGCTAATTAACTTTATTATGGCTTTAATGTCATGACAATATGAAGCCTACTGCCTAATGGAGGCTCTAGTGATGTGCTGAAGGGTCATGTGATCTGGCATGTGGCCCTGGCAGGATGGCAACATGTCCCTAATATAGGCTGTGTAAATGCCAGAGGCGTCTACTTCAACTGGATTCAGTTTCTATAAACTGAATAAACACTTCTCTTCACATTTTAATCTTGTATATAAACCCAAGGAAAGTGACAGCATTCTTTTGTTTATATGCATCCAAGGTCAGCATTATCCCTCATTACACAACAGTTAGTTCCGATCCATTAATCTGATTGGACGAGAAGCATTCCAAGAATGCCTATGTTTCGTATAGCCGCACTGGGACGGTTCACTGTGTGCGTATCACTCCACTCGTCTGTGTTCGCCAAATAAAATTCCACTTCATAGTTCGAAATGGTTACTACAGTAGAGTTAGTGCCATCATCAGCAGACATGGCAATCGATATTTTTCAGGAATATAACTTCTGACTTGAAATATGAAAGCTCGTCAGATGAAGATGAAAAGAATGAAGGGACGCCAATTTCACTGGAAGCAGCTTTAACGGGAAAGTACAAATCAATGTGAGCTAGCTAGTCAGCTAGTCGACGTTCTATAAAGTGGGTGTAGCTACTTCGGGATCTATTTAGCAAAGAAAAAACATTTGGCCATATTGTATCTGAAATGTCACTTCCTTGATATTAGTTTCTTGTTTATAGAACTGTTGTGTGAAAGCAATATCACACTCACAATCATGTGGTTATACTGAATATCGGCATGGCTGTGATTACCTACAGCACTCGGCCTACAGGTTCGTGCTTATGGCCAAATCACAGCTGTGCCAATATTCAGTATTACCACACTCTTGCTTGTGCGATATTGCTTAAAAATAATTAAGATAGGAAAAGATTATCCCTCAATTCTTAAAAAAAACCCTTTAATTTAATTTAATTTAGCATGTATTCATGCTGTTATTTTTAACTTAGTTTTTATTTTATTTTATTTCATTTTATTGTGGTCATGACCTGTTTTTGGTATTTTTTTCCTAGCTCATAGCTCATGAAAAATTTGTACAAAGGCTAAAAAGTGAGGATAATGTGGCTGAAGTCATAAGAAAATATAGAAACACTAACACCACCCCTAACCCTAGTTTTCATAACTTATCACACAGATTGAGTTATGAGGATTGTTATACATTTGTTGTAAGAATGCGAGCATGTTGTATTATCATATACATTAGTAAAGTGGTACCTAACCATCTAGCTACCACATCACCAGCAGTGTATGCATACCTCAGATAAAGCTGCCTCGTAAACAATGCTAATTGATGGTGATTTTTTTTTTGTTTTTAAAACCTCACAATGATATGAGCTACATACAGGTTGAGGTTTTGCTCATTACATGAGTACAACCATGATGAGATCTTGGAAAAATAAGGTTCTATTTGGCAGTTCTCTGATTTTTTATAGTGTCAAGGAAGAAAACATTATAATATGTTCCTGAGCTCCTGTGAGTCTCTCTGACAATTGTGTAATAGTAATTCACAGTCAGCGGTGTGTCAGAGCTGAGCTTTTGGGTTTGGAAAATCTGCATGGATGCATTATATGGCAGCTCAGATACGTCTAATGGACACGCCCCTACTTTAGATATGAAAATAGTCAGACTACATGGTGAGAAGCAGAAGCAGCAACCAATCAGGAATGAGAGGCAGTGAGAGAACAACAGATGTGCTGTTTATGATCTTGAAGAGTTATCACACCTTGATCAGGCTGCTTGATCAGGCAGTCACAGTAAAAGCTAACTGGCTGATGGGAGTCACGTTTGTTGGGAGGTTTTGCTCTTTTGTTTGGTATTCAGTAACTGTGAGTCACATTCATGTGCACAAATAAGTTATTTTACTTCTGTAATACTGAGCAATCATGAGTCACTAATACTTGTATTGCATTCCAAACTGCATACTCCTGTACTAAATAGTATGTCACCACACCATTAGTGTCATTACTATTTAGGCATGTGTGTATTGTGTATTTTGGGACACAGCTTTGAGTTGTATCTGAATGTGTGCACTCACAGTCGTGAGATTTATGCGCTCAGAGGAGGAAGAGCGCAGCACATCCCACGTTTGGAAATGTTCTCCCACATGTAGCTTGCAATAGCATTTTCCTATCCCACACGGTGAAACGTAAAACTCTTATGACCTTCAAGCAATATTTTGATGTTAAACTTCCCACACCTAATATGTAGATAAAAGGTTTATAAAAGATTTTATAAAATTGTTTGCCAAAAAAATTCTGAAACTAATAATGCCAAGATCTTATTTTTCTGAACAGACTGTTGAGATAATCAGAGATGTCTGAAAAAACATCAGGCACACTTAATGATGTCTAAACCCTTCGATGATGCATTGGCTTTCAGACAGCCAGGAACTGCACGATGTTTAGCTGTTCTCCTCAACTGTTCTGCTTCAGTAGCTCTATTACAGATTTATATATGTAAATGTGTTCATTGTAGTGACAACACAACCACAAAAAAATACAAAACAGGCCATCTTTGCTACATAATCCTCATATACACTATGGATAGTATGGAAGGAGAAATTATATGCTTTAACTTCAACAATGCTTACATTTTAAAACAAGTTATTTTATTAAAAAAAAAAAAACAAAAAACAATGAAAATAATTTCCCACAAAATGGACTCTCCAAGTTTTAGTATCTCGCCCTAATTTCCCTGTTTTCATTTGAAATACTATACAAATACAAGATTTATTTATTTATTTATTTATATTTCCTTGCTTACGTATTATTATTATTATTATTATTATTATTATTATTATTATTATTAATAATAATTAAACAAATTCAGATGTACGTCAAAGAAGCATCTCCCAGGCACAGTTCTGCCTGACAGCACAGTCACAGGATTGACAGGTCTGCTTCCTCATCAATGCCAGAATGCTGACATCATAGATTGGTGGAAAGTGTGAAGTCTTTCACAGAGAGATTATGTGACCATGTGATCATGTGACTGAGACAAGTGACTGTTGTTGATGAAGGTGTTGGGTCTTTAGGAGTTGCCACGGTAGGTCACATTTGTAAAAGTAGTTGTAGCTCCTTTATACAACGGGTTATTAGCCTAAAAGAGAAGAGACACGTTTCTTAATGAAAACGTTTGTAATACATAGTAACAGAAAGCTTAAAATAAGTTTAGCATAACCAGAATTAGTTATTTGTCCATGAGATGTCACTAGATGTGTGCGCAAGGGGCACAGTTTGTGCGTTCAAATGCATCCAGCCAGGGTGCACAGTTGGGGAATAAATCCAAACTTTGCAATGTCTTACAATAATTTGACTAAGACTATTTCCATTTACTCCACAGAGCTGTTGAATTCTCAGATTAGAAGATGCTGATAATGTTTTTAAAAGCAGCTCTGACAGTAGTTCCAGCTGTAACATAAATGCTAGGTTTATATTAATGCACTCGTATTAATACGTTATTGTTTCTATAGTAACAGTTCACTGCATGGGGCACATGTATGATGGATGCTCCATGTAATCTAAGCCTAACAGTAAATGTATTTTTTAAAAATGTCTTGCTGTTTAATAGAGAAAAACGTATAATTGTTGATAGGATGAAGTTTTGTCATGCTTATTTAACAGTTACGGATGGAGCCTCAGGTGTCATGGCTTTGTAACAGTGGGTAAGTTTTCAGGACAGAGGACTCACTTACATGACAAGCTAAGGGTTTTTTTGTGTATTAACTTTAAGAGACAGAAAAAACTAGAGGCTGCAGGGGGTTACCATTTTATAGCTGCTATAAAACACTGTAAATCATAATAAAACCAACATCTCATAAATGTCCCACAACATTAAATGTAACTATAAATGATTAAAAAGCATGATGTTGTTCATTAAGAAATGAAAAATTGTAATCTCTGGTCTTTGTGCTGGGCCATCACATGTTACATATCACATATTATTTTGCTATAACAGCACATCCTATTGAGTTTTATTCCTTAATTAATATGTAAGCACACACTGTTCTCATAAATTGATCAGACCTTGAGTGATTATGAATGAATATACAGAATGTATTTTCATTCACAACTAATCACAATAGGGTTAGCTAATTGAATATTGTTTTCATTAAGGCTGATGTATTACATCATGAACAGTAAGCTCTAATAAAAACTTTGAGACTGCAAATAAAGACCATTTCATTAGGATACACAGGCAAAAATAATGATTGCTAGACAAGGTCTGAGGAAAAAAAGGTTCCTACAAAGGGTCTTTGAACAGCGAAGAGTTCTTAGCTACTTAATACGGGTTCTACTTGGAACCCTCTTTACTCAACAAATGGGTTTCTCTGGAGAGACAAACCAAAACCCCTTCATACATCTTTTATAATTTTATATTTTCGGCTTTAACTGTTTAATATTGTAGCTTTGTTGTGTCTTGTTGAAGAAGGCGCTAATTTGCATACCATAAGATGTTTAGTATCTTTATTTTGTCAGATTAAGCATTCACTGTTAGTCTAGGAATGTGTTATGTGCTATACCAGCATGTTGTTTTATCATAGCAGGGTTTATCACCCAGCAGAAGTGTGATAATCTAGCTGGGTTCCTTGGCTAGTTTAGTTCTCTGGTTAACCACCAAGCCTACTGTTTGTGCTGTAAATGTGTGCTTGCAAATAAAAAGTTTTTGCATATCTAAGTTCTTCATCCAGCTGGCTCCTCACAAACACAACAATATTAAAAAGGCCATGTTATCTTTATTTAAAATAATAATAATAATAAAGCACAACTCGTTTGTTCCTAATTTGGCTGAATAGTCGTGAGATTCAGTAAAAAATAATTGCTTTTATCATTTTAACCACTGTCCTGCAGCTCTAGTAGTGATACACAGGCTATACAGAAATTAAACGGAATATCCTGCCAAAATAATTTACATTGCACATTACATAATAGCCACTGTCATTCCCCTGTGCTTAAGGAGACAGAGAGAGCAGCTTTAGGTCTTAGAGCAGGAGACGAGACGTGACATGAAGCCACACTTACTCACTAATATAATGGTAGCTGTTGAGAAACTACCAATTACCCCCCATCCAGATACACCAGACAGCCAGAAAGTGGGGTTTGTAGGTGTGTATGTCTTTTGCTTGTGCATGTGTTCGTGCTTGTTTGTCATTCCATCTCACCGCTTCCCACTTGGCCTTGGCTCTCTCTTCCTCAAACTTGGCAAATTCTCGGCGGTCATGAATAGTGACCAGCAGCTTCCACACCAGCAGAGCAGCCAAGCCCAGCAAGAAAATGGAGCCGATGACAGAAGCCACCACTACCAGGATATCAGGACCTTTAGGACACTCTACACACATGCAAACACACAGATCGTTAGAGTGACAAACACATTTTATTGACAAGTTATTGATAATGTTGTGGTACTCGAGACCAGTCTTGAGACCACAATTCAATGGTCTCGAGTGAAAACTTAAGTGAAATTTTACTCTGTCTTGTCTCGGTCTCGGCCTACGAAGACTTGAAATATTTTTTCAACACTGCCCGAGAGCATAACAGCATTCCCATGAACAAATACATTGTTTCCGTTAGAGCACGAAATTTAAATGTCTATCTCTGCATGTGGAGTTATATATAGCGCCTATAAATTTCAAGTGACTACATTTCAAAATACTTCATCCTCTTTTGTTCAAGATAATATAGCACAAGTACTTGTAAATCACTGCTGTATTTGATCTCATAAAGTTGAATTCTATGTTGTAATGCATAGCAGTATTAATGCATGCAAAGAAACAAATTCAATGTTTTAATGCATTTTATTTACCTGCTGTTTGCTTAAATCAATGGAAATGTGCTTTGTGTGCACAAATGTGTTTTCACGTTACATGTGCTGTACTGCTTCCTGTTACATTTCTTTTAAAAAAAGATCTTTTGTATAAGTCATCTTTTGATAACTTTTGTATATCACACAAACTCCCTAACTATCCAAACCATGTGTGCTTTACGTAGCAATGATATAAAATAAGATTACACTGCAGCACTTACTAGCTTAACAGGTCCTATGTAAATACTGTGTACTTATTTTAAACAGAATGATAATACCAATGTAGATGGGTTATTTTAATTAACTCAATAGAAATTTCATGTCAGATTAGGAATACACTACAACCAGAAAATTAACACAACTGAGCGGCTGGTTTCAGTCTTGAATTGGACTCATCAGTGCATGGTGTTGCTGTGGTCTTGGTCTTGGTCTTGCCCCCTCCCACCCCCCCATGCTGGTCTTGACTTGGACTGCATTGGCTATGGTCTTGGTCTTGACTCAGTCTTGCCTAAGGTGGTCTTGAAGCCAACACTTAGAATATAGAATACAGATCATAGATCAATATCCACTAATGTATGAATTGTCAGCCAAAGGTTATTCTGCAATTAACATTTTTAGTTGTATATAAGTTAGTTGTAGTTAATGTCTGGCTCTTAGGAAGCTGTAATGTTCTTTAGGGAGTGTCTGTTTTGTCATGCAGGTGCCTGCTAGTGCCTGCTTGTCTCAAACGTGCATCAACGAGCTGCATGGATAATGACTCAGTATGAACAACAACCTGTGCTAACTCAAAATCTCTGTATCTGCCTGTGTCTGCGTGTCTCACCGGGTTCTTTAACGAGGTACAGGATGGATTTTCCGCTGATGTCTTCATAGTATTGGAAGTGATGAATGCAGTCATCTTCGTCTTTGTAGCTGCAGTTCACCGCACCCTTCTCATGGAAGGCTGGAGAGAGAGAGAGAGAGAGAGAGAGATGGGCTGATTATGCAATGTGCAGTGTGTTTAGTGGCTTAAGTTTTAGGCTATGTGCAGTATTTAAAGGATCTGCTGCTATTCATAAAGAAAACAAATGATGAGAGGTGAATAAGTAAGAAGCAGAAAATTACTCTGGATTAATATGCTATAATATATAATATACTATACTATATATAATATAATATACTTTGAGCAACACATCCATAATTATATATGCTCCCAATTAAATTATATTTTAAAATCCCAGGGAATATGTGAAATATATGTGATCTATACAACATCCAGCAAAGTCCAAATGAACAATAAACAAGACTGAAATATGGAAAACTGAAAGCAATGTTATATTATGTATTCTTCCATACTTCATTTTACTTCCCAGCAGTTTGTGGTGTTCTCTTGAACTTCTCGAAGCACTCTTTTCTCCTTCTTCTCCAAATCTATGTCACCCAACTTTCAGATATGCTTGTGCTCAAATTCTGACTAGTAGTGTACAAAATTAAATTTACATGACTGAGTGTCTCAAACTGAGAATGACTTCTTGTCCTTGAAAACCACTTCCTTAATGGTTATCAACGTAAGTCATCATTTTTTCCTCTGAACATGACAGTGCTTGTCTTCTGTCATTTAGTATCTCCCCCCATGTAAGACATGGTAAGTAAATGGAGCATGATGTGTGTGTTATGTGTATGTGTATACCTAGCTCATCCACCAGCTGGATGTCATCTCTGCAGATTGCACTGTTGCAGCTTTTCTTCTCAGACAGTGGTCCTCTCTTATAGTGCTTACACTCCACACAGTCCCTTCACACACATATGAATAAGTATCACAGTTATCAGAGTTATCACTACTATCAGACATCACATACAGAGACACACACGTCTCATACAGAGACACACATGAGGACTCACTTTTTTAAGGTGCAGGAGTCAGGGCAGGTGGGACATTTCTCACAGGTGGCACCGTATGCTCCAGGCAGGGCACATGCACACACACCACACACACATTCACCACGGCCACTACACAGCAGCTCAATGCTGGCCATGCAGGTGTCCGTCCTCGTGGAGCAATTACAGCTCTCGCCTGACCAGCCAGGATGACACTGACAGAACCCGCATACACAATCGCCATGACCTGCACACATATACATACAAACACAGTGCATAAGATTTGTGGTATTCTCATCATCATCATCATCAACGTCATCCCCACCACAGGCTTATTTTCAGCAAGGTTTCATTTGACTGGGCATGAACAAGAATTGCTTTTGAAAAGAAAATGGTCTGTTAGAGTTCACATTACTTAATTAGCTCTCAAATTCTAAAGACACACTGTGGAACACATGGTCAGCTATTATTTCTCAACTAAAATTTCAAATTTTAGTTTTAAAAAATCCCAACATAAGTAATAATAAGATAAATAATTATATAAATTATTATAATAAATTACAATAATTCATTATTATAGTTAACAAAAACTAAAGGAATATTTTTGTCACCTAAAATGCTACACAAATTTAATTAAAAAGAAATAAATCTAGAAACAATGCCTCAAAAACAAACTGAAATTTAAAAAAGGCCTTAAACCAACAGGAGCTGTCGGTGTTGTTGAGATTTACATTCTCTGATCCTATAACTACATAATTTCACTATTTATTCATTGTTTTTCCAGAAGGTTCTGAATAATGTGCTTTACGATAAATAACTGATTATGGGCATGAACTAACAAACATAAATGCTAAATAAAATATAGCTAAAAATAAAGCCTAATAAAAACAAAAATAAAATTAAACTGAACTGAATCTCAAATGAAAACTGAAAATAATATTTAAAACGAAATCTAATTTAAACTCTAAAATATAATAAAACTGGTGTGTCACAACTTTTGCCACTTCCTCTGTCTGAACCAGCCCTTTTAGCATTATGTGTCACTCATTTACTAACGTTTACTTTGGATTTTAGTCATTTAAAGGATGCCTTGTCAAGAAATGGTCAAAGTGAAAAAATACACTGAATTAGGTTCCACTTCTCCCTTTAAACCCCTATGGACCTAAAATATCCTGCAATGATGTTAGTTTTTGCGAAATCTCAGTGATACTAGCAGTCTAAGCTAGTTTGACCATCAGTTCTGTTTTCCTGTTTTATGACCAACCATTTGTCAGATCTCTGCCTGCATTTTACATTCCTGTCCTCTTTATTTCATCTGTGCTTGTCTCATCCTGTTTGGGCGTGACCCTCTGTGCTTCATGAATGCAGTCTTGCCATCAAGTTGCCAAATATTGTGTCCTGAAGAGTTTTTATAAGTACAAAACTCATTTGTAAACTGAACTTGCTCTTATCATTAAAACCATTTTGATTTTCTTACAATTATTGCTGAAGCGTTCAGTTAGCCTCCCTGTCATGGCCCTGTTCATATCAATTTAAAAAAATCTAGGGTGTTTCCTTTAAGGGTTTTCAAAAGGGAAACCAAGTATAACTGCAGGATGCAAACCTTTTAACAGCCTCTGTCATAAAGGAAATAGATGACACAGTGTGTAACAGAAATCTGATCTATTATGCGATGCATTACTTTTTATATAGAACACACGCACGCTGTACATATGAACTGGGTGGGGTCTAGGTGAAGAGGATCAGGCCAAAAAATGCAGCTGGACAATAAGCTACATATTGTAATTTCAATGTAATTAATAACACAATAAAAAACCTTAATGTGAAATGGTTAGGGAATGGTCTGTGTCATTTTGAATTTTGCGAGACGGGAATGCAGGGATTCGTCAAGTTTACTACAGTAAAATCATTCAGCTTATTAGTATATTGTGGCCTTTGGAAATATTAGTACTGCTAAGGCCAGTATTGTGATAAAGATACACATATATACATGTATATACATATATACATGTATATATGTGTATCTACATGTATATACATATATACATAGACACATGATATTTGTATCTATGTATATATGTATCTATGTATATATGTACATACATATACATAGATACAAATATCATGTCACAGATATGTGGGACATCCTGACCAGGATAAAGGTTACTGAAGATGAATGAATGAAATGAATATTTAATGGTACATAATATGGATCACAATATTCAGATCTGCTAACAAAGTGCCAGTGAAGCTGGCCCTGCTGAAAAAACAGATGGTTTCTGGTAAATACTGCCCCACCAGTGCCTAATTGTTCTCGTTCTTACTTCAGCTCCAAATCCAGGGTGTATACTGTGCATCACTGATTACATTGCTCCATCTTTATTGCAGAAGTTCATTAGGTCCATTGACTCATCATCAAACCACGGCTTATTGCAAGATTACCATCAGAGACTGCCAGCTTCCTGTGGGACACTTTTAAACCTGATTGGAAAACCATCACATGTCTCTAGAAACAGTCACAGGCCATTTGTTAAACCATTAACACTCTTTACGCTGTGATAACAACCAATATGGTAAAATATCATTAATAATTATTACATATCTTGACAAAACCAACAAGAACCACAGGAACCTGGGATGGTTTCCATGATTATGCAAAACAGCCATATTATTAAAAAAAATGTTTTAAGGTTTAAAGACTTTAAGGAGAGATGAAACAGTCAGTATTATTCACAAAACACTCATAAACACGCAGAGCACATAATTTAGCTTTATATACATGTAGATATCGCATTATCATATCACCCATTCCTATTACTGAATATAAACACAACCACCAATAGCCTTTACTTAAAGCTTCCAAAAAGTATTTGTATTTAAACAAATCCATGATGAAGGCCCTCGAATGAGACGTGACACATCTTCAAGATTATGACACAAAGACCAGGCCCTGATCCACTCCAAAGTCTTCACACGTAAACATAACCACAAATGAACCCAAACACATATGCAGGCAGACATATGCATATTAATCTAAGCTCTACACAAAGAACCACACTGCTTAGTCAACATAATAGTGAATCCACTCTGAATAGTACAGCCTTACACAAGATCTGCCCCACAGCTGAGGCTTGCACAGACATGCCAAAAGGATGAGGTGGATTTCATGATAAATCACAAATGGTAGGTACAGTGATGCCTACTGCAGAGCTTGTTAGCCACTTATTATCTTACATTATTACCATGTATGGTGATGTACTTTTACTTTAGGGAAGTGTAGTTATGACTGCCTTCATTGTGAATGTGTGAATGTGAGTGTATATGAGTGCACTTGTTCCTCACCGGAGCAAATCTGCCCTTTGGAGCGGATGCAGCTGAAGTCATCACACTCGCAGTATTTGCCCCAAACCTTCCCAAAGTCTCTTGAGTGACAGCTACACTGGCCGCACACGCAGTCGCCTTGTCCATTGCAGACAGCTGCACCAGGGGAGGGTTTACAGCTGTCTGTGTCAGTGGGCTTGTAGTCGGCCTCAGTGCACTCACACTGTGGCCCCAGGCGTCCCGGGTCACACAGACACACACCGCACTCCAGCGTTCCATTGCCATTATGACAAGCAGGGCTAGCAGGCTCAGCAGAGTCTTGGCATGAACAGCTGCATGCGAAATCGACGGTCACCTGCAGTGTATCTTTAAAGCCCAGAGGCTTGATGATGAATGAATGACTTTTCTCTTTAGGACAGCTACGGAGCTTTGCCTCTACATTGAATGACACCTAAATGAAATAGACAGAGATGTTTTCATTTTGATACAATTTTGTTACCATATGTCCCAGCCTGGGAATAAATGTATGACTATAGCGATTATAGAGGATATGTCCTGACCTTATATTGATCTTTGCTTGTCAGTTTCTTTCAAGTTTGGTTTTATTAAAGGTATAGTATAGTGGAAGGTAGCTGATTTGGGAAAAAAAACAACCTTTCCATTCAGGAGGTCATCCAAAGCCACATCTAAAATATAGGGAGCTTTCTTAATTAACAGGCAGCACGATTGTGGATTTTGGTGGTCCGCGTCATTTGTTTTTAGCGGCAGAGATGCCACTATGACTGAAGCATCTCCTCTAAATAGTTATTTAATTAACAGCTGCTGGAATGCATGAAGAACTGCACTAACTATTACAAAAAGTACATCTAAAAAACCCTAATCTCACATTTACTTGTATTGCATATATATAGAGACTTGTTAAATAACACAGCCCAAGGGACAGGGAGTGACCACACAAGGTATCTACAACATAATAGGTATGTTCAGCTTGTATCAGCAGGTTTGCAAGAGATAAGTACATGAATCCAGAAGAAAAGAATTCCAGATATGTACTGCTGAGAGTCTAAGGATGTTTTCACCCTTGAGTTTTGAACACTTTGTTTTCAACAGTTTACACTTTGTTTTCAACACACTGAGTTCAGTATATTTGGTCAAGTTTATAATCCGTTTTCAGAACTGTGTGCTTGCTCACTTTTGTGGTCCACATTTGAAATATTTGCATTGGACAAAAATCTTCTCAAGTAAAACAGGCATGTCCTTCTGAGGTGTTGCCCTTGGTTGAGGACATGCCACACACACTTCTGGACAGCATGGTTTGAATGTTGGTAAGACCAAAAAGAACATTAATAACATTGATACATAGAACTGCACAACTAATCCATAGTTTGGAAGAAATACCTACAGTATGTGTGAAAACAAAGCTGTGATGATGATGCACCCACTAAATGAGTCCACAATCAGTTTTGGTGTGTACTCAAGTATTCAGACTAAGTGTAAAGACGCCCTATGAGAACATGGCTGTGGTCTTAGCAGCTCGGAAGGACAAATTTATTCCCTCATTGGTTCAATACAGAGCTATACATGACTATGACTAACATACAAAAAAATAAAAAGAAACCTAAGCACAGTTACTCTTAACCTGAAGAATTAATGCCAGTAATGGTGTTTGTATTTGTTTCCCTACTTGGCGCAAATCCCATGTAACCTAAGGCTGGACGATCACCTGGATTTTTATGAGATACTCACCGTGTCTCCGATTTTAAGTCCTGAGCAGGATCTAACACCAGGTACTAACTCTCCGTTGAGGCATGTGGCATTAAACGACAAGCTCAGCTCATCCGGAACACCCAACACCTCCAACTCTGCCTTTGACCTGATATTCTACAGGGGATAAAGGGCCACAGAGTCACTGTCATATTGTTCAGTGTGCTCTAAACTTACTGTATCTTTAACATTTTTCAAGCTTATACCAAAACACTGCTGAGTTGTGAATTCAGATTGGTCAGAAGTTGTTTAATAATTTTCTCTAACAGCACAGCTCTGACAGTAGTTAGAGCTATAATTCAGATCACATCTTATATTAATGTGCTTGTTATACAAAGTATCATTTCTATAGTAACAACTAATTTACAGGGACTTGTATGTAATCTAAGGCTAATAATAAACTGATTAAAAATGTGTTATTTAACAAAGAAAAACATATGGTTAATATAATGACGTTATCTACAAGGAGAAATAAAACAACTGGATCATGCATTTATAGAAATATAATCAGCTTTGGGGTGGTTAAAGTAACTCCAAGTCACGTTGGGCAGCATCACACACATTATTTTCCTATAATAGCACGCTCCAAAGTGTTTTATTCCTTATATATCAGAATTGTAACTTTCACACCGCTGCCCAATTGGAGAGAAGACATGGATGTCATGTAATAATGGTGATTTCAAGTTGGGAATTGTGTACTGTGTAGCTTACCGCATACGCATCCAGGATGAGTTGGATGACATTTTTTGAGTCATAAGACAGTTTCCCAACAGTGGTACCAGGAATCAGCTTACTGTAATTCTGAGAGATGGGAAAAAAATCAGTGAGTGAATACAGAAGTGCACCAATGTGCAATGTGACAAGACAGTAGGCAGCAATGGCCACTTTAATGCAAGCATGTAACTGTGTGTGTGTGTGTGTGTACAAGAATAAGAAGATTAAAAAATATATGGGTGAAGGTATGTTTCTTTCTTTATGTACTCACAAGGTACAGAGGTATCACATTCTCAGTTACAGCAAAGATGAGGTTAATATTATTCTCAGTCAGTTTTTCAGTGAGCATTCCAATGGAGGGATAATCCTACAATACAAATACACATACATGTCATTCACAGCCAACCAATATACTGCGATATGTCCAGTTTTCAAAATAACACTAATAATACATGAATAATCATGCACTAATAATCATGAATTAATACTTACTTAAATTAGAACTCTTGTTGAGTTAAGGCATGTACTAATCACAAAGTAAAGAAGAGCTGACCTTAACTACAATGTGAATCTTATTAATTCATGCATGAATAATGTCTTAAATACATGTTTGTATGTTTATTAGTTAGTGTATTAATAAACATGTAGGAGTAAATTAAATCAAACATGCTCTATAAGAAAGAATATGAATTAAATGTGCATAATTTCAAATTGTTTATATAATTTGCCATATGCAGCTGCATGCACAAACATCACTGGATGGCACTAGATTACTTTCATAATTTACATTGATCCTCAATGTAAATTATTTCATCTCAACCCGTTTTGTGTCAACACATTCTCCATCCATTTCTATTCAAATCCCACTGTAGTACGTGCTCTGGGTGGCTAGGGCCCAGGGCACTGCTCCTTTGCCCACAAGGGTGAAATTATTACAGTAACATTTATTCATTTAGCAGATGTCATTATCTATTAATATTTAAAACTAGCGTTCTATAAAATTATTTTCTGGTGTCTGAGAATGATGGAGAATGACGCAAAATGGGTTGAGATGAAATTATTGGTGTTTATTATTGGTGTGTCTTTCTACGTTCAATAAGGAGGATCAATATAAATTATGAAAGTTAACTCTTCATTAGTTCGTGATTTGTACATGCTTGAACTCATCATTAGTTCATAGTTAAGTAAGTATTAATTCAGGTATTAGTGCATGATTATTCATGTACTGTTATTGTAAAGTGTTACCAAATAACCCTTTTATCCAGGTTGCATCGCAAAGCAGTTTCAATAGACTCTATTTCAAATTAATTTTGTCATCGTACATCAGACAGAAAATAATACTAAACACAAACACAGCTAGTCAGACTGACCAGTATAGCAGTCTTGGCATAGATGCTGTCATTATTAACATAACATTGTCCATCATTGGGCTGGACAAGGCCTGCGATTCTCCCATCCAGTGCGATGTGGCTTGTAGCGTCTGTAGTAAACACCAGCAGATGGGATGCATCAGGCCGCCACCCAATTTTATCCTAATACACAAATAGAAAGATTAGATAGATAGATAGATAGATAGATAGATAGATAGATAGATAGATAGATAGAGACATTTTTCAAGGAGTGTCAGTGTCTGCCCATGCTGGGTCACATTTTCCACACTTACTGCAGACATTTTAAAAGAGTACTCCAGCACTTTTCAACCAATCATTGTCTGCTGCTTCTGTAATGCATGTGTGATTACCACATTACCACCAAGAGTTTCAAGAATTTCAAAAGAACAGGAAACCAGAATTAAACCCTATATATGGAAGTTTAAGGGCAGATGTTAAATTCTGTCAATAAATGTTTGAAATATGAAACTATATAACATCAGTACAAAACTACACCCATTACACTCTAACTATAAAAGTGTGAGCATGAGACTGACATGATATCAGTCCAAATCAAAGCTGGTGTAAAGTTTGTTCTTCTGATTGGCTTACACTTTTTTTCTATGTGTTTTTTGTGGTATCCACATGTAATAAATACGTAAATGTTCATTACTTAAATTCAACAACTGCCCTTAGACTTCCATTATAAGTAAATTTTGAATAAATTTTTAAAAATTCTTTTACAGGGAAACAAAATTCTTGTATTTGGTAATTGCACATGCGTTAGAAATGCCGTGCATACAAATCAGTTATTTATCTGCATATTAGTTATTTATATTACATATTGTTTTACGGTATGCCTGCCATTGTAAGTGATAAAAGGGAAAAGGTCTTTCTAAAGTAATAAATATAAAAATGAATTAATTAAGGAATAAAACACAAAAGGGCATGCTGTTATTCTATTAAATTTTATGCTATTATGTTATGCTATGTTTTATGCAATTATGTGGCCTGATATACAACGCTCCCCGAAGTGTTCTAAATAAAATAAAAAAATATAGTTTGTCATGTTACTTAAAATGGAAAGTACAAAGGTCTCTGTTCTGAAAACTTTCCTGTGGTGGAAAGCCTACTGACCATTATGAAGCACTGACAGTGGAGACTTCTTCCATAGATGTTAAATAAATGTCTCCTAACATCTCCGTAAACTTTCTTTTAAAATAGTTTGGCTATTGGGCATAGATTATGTGAGTTCCTGCCATATAAATCCTTTTGAATAAGCTGAAACTATAGAAATGATAACATATAAGAACAAGTGCATCAATATAAACGTGCGATTTGTATTACAGCCAGCACAACTGTCAGAGCTGCTGTTATAGAAAATTAATCAACATTAAAGTTTTTAATCAAGAGTGTGTGTCACCTTGCAGACCACAGCCTGCATGATGGCATCAAATCCTCCTTCTGGCGAGTCTCTATTCCGTGATACTTGCTGTTTTTTCACTTCTTCTGTGAAACGATTCACCTGCTCTGTCAGTGACAGGACGTTCTTATAACCGAATTGTGGCGAGCAGGTGGCAATGCTGCAGCACAAAAAAGAGACAAACATAACAACTGTACCAAAGCTGTAGCTTTTCATCAGCAGCATTTATATTTCTATGGTTCAAATCTTTGATTATAAATATTTCCTTGATTTAGGAAACTTTATGTTGCTGTGAATCCATTTGCATATACTATATATGCATACTATTACATACATATTATATATTATATACTATATATGAAAATTTTGACACCATCTCACCCAAGACAGGGGTTGCTTATGGCCTCGTTTGGAAACATATACATGTACGGGGAGAGTGTTTTGTCCACAAATGCCCCGAACCCCATGCGCAGGTTACTGGTGGTACTACCCATAGCTTCAGCCAGGTTGCTGCCGAGGGAGCGGAGGCTGTCTAAGTCATCTTTCATAGAATAGGACAAATCCATCAGGTAGTAGAGGTCTACAGGGTAATCAGCCACCTGCCGAACGGTCACTGTAAAACGCTTTGGGTCATCTGATGACAACAGAGAGAAGGCGAAAGAGAGAGAGAGAATTATACAGTAATTATTAAAATGGTTAAATCAGGGATTATCATTTCTCATTCTCTGCTGGTTGGGGCCCTTTTGGTGTAAAAATATTTCATGAACCCTCTTATGATCCAACTATTCAAATAGTAAGCACATTAGGCAAATATATACCATTATATTTACTTACTGAAGCTATTAGAGGCTTTTATTCCTAAACTTTCCTCCTATCAAACCTAAATCATTTATCCTGGGTTTAAAGAATTGCAACATATTGTATTACATAAATAGTACTTCTTGGTTTTATTAAAATTGCAATTAGATTAAAGTTGGTATTAACCATGCTATTTAAAGGTACAGAGGTTTAGATTAGGAAAGGATAACATCCTGTAAACTCGCATTAGTGAGCAGTTAATTAGGTTTATAACAATAATAACTGAATAGTAACAACAACTAAATCAGAAGTAGTCATGGTTAGTCGTGATGTCTACTATCATCACATCATGAAAAAAAAAACAAATCTTGAACCCTCTAGCTACGTTACCCTAGTGGTCCATTAAGAACCAGAGATATAATACTTGAAAAATAACAAATATGCTGACTCTGCATAAGAGTTAATATGTGCCTACTAATATCCAAATAATTGCCTGTGTTCAAACTGAGTCATACCTGGCCTCAAGGTCAGCCGGATACGCTGTGGTCGAATCTGAGTGATGTCACCAGTTGAGCCTTGAGCACGGTCACTGAGGGGGCGGTCCTCTTCCACCACAACGCTACTGACTGGAGACTCAATAAACTCTGCTCTACATCCAGACTGGAGCAGGACGGACTTTAGGTTACAACGGGAAACACTGGTGCTGCTGGGACCCATGTCCTGATACAATCACACATGAATGCATAGACACCCATTATTGACATTCTTAAGTGATCAGCAGCCAGTGATGATAATACATATCAAAATAAGTACTGAAATGTGCTGGGGACAAAAGTGATTGCAGGACAAAAAATGGTGCACTGAAAGCATTTCTGAAGTTTTTTTTTTGCAATCATGAAATGATAGTTGCATTAGAAATATTTTCGAAATTAGGTGATGGATGAGTATAAATATCTATAAATGAGACAAGTGATGCCAATACTGGGCATGTCAAAAATGATCCTGCATTGCTTGTATAAAATCGCTGACGGACATTTGTTTGCTTACAAGTATATTACAGATATGAATATTGTCCACACTCTTAAAACAAATGTGTTAAAACCAACACATAGTGCTATTTTTTCTAAACATACGTGTGTGTCTAGTTAATGACAACACATTTATTATTCTTAACATAATTAGTACATTATCATTTTTAGCACAGTATATGTGTTAACATTACACATTCTGTGTCAGACATCCTGTATTCTTTTGGCCTGAAATGCACCATAACAAGCTGAGGAAAACCAGACAAGCTCATTGCAGTTCCTTTCAATGCATTCAATAAGCAATCATTTGATAGCTTAGCAAATTTACATTTTCAAAAGTCAAATTAAAGATTCGTTCCTAAAAGTTATCCTTGATTGTGTTAAAGAAGTTTGTACATTATAATTTTATATACTTTGCTTAACTTTAGCTAGCATTACTCCATATGCTGTAGCTCTCAAACTTGTCCAGCATTAGCTGTTTATATGTTGCTAACAGTGTAGACAGGACACAGTTTTTCTTTGTTGATGTTGCAGGCTAGCTTATGTAGCAGGCTTCTGTTGGTTTTGTGACTTCTAGCTAACTCAGATTAAGATCAATTTGTGAAATGTAGGATTTTTAATGTGGGCTCCATGCATAGTAAACCTTAACGATAATCTGTACAAGAATTGAACAGAACAGGTGGTGTTCCTGTTTAAGAATCGCAAAGAACAAAGGAGCACTGAAGACTGTGGAAAAAAAGTGCAGTGATTTAAATGCATGATGATGCATAATGCATAATGATGTCACAGATGATCCGCAATCTGATTGGACAATGATTTAACACGTTCTATATTTTTCTCCTTTCACACATTTTTAACACATATTTAACACACCATGACACAAAAAAGTGATAAAATACTAATAACACAAAAGCATTTTGTTAATTAACATATTTTTGTATCAGTTTTTTTTTCCTTTCGCAAGTGTGTGTTGTAAGTTTGTAAGCTTTTACTAACTTTCTGAGAACACCAAGTGCAAGACGGATGAATGGACAAACACTCCTTGCAGGTTCTGACACCTCTGGAGGTACATATGTTTGAACCTGGGGATATACAAAACACACACATACAGAAAGTAAAAATTTCTGTCTCTTTTCCTGACTCTTTCTCTTTCTCCTCCTAGTCTTAAGTTTATTGCTCTTGTCTCTTTGTCTTGAGGGCATGATATTACCTCAGTCTTACATGATACGCCATAGGAGCTGCACAGACATGTATTCATCAGGCCTGAGATCATTACCAGAAGGGATGTTTGTGTGGTGTCTGTATGTTCTCAAACACACATTTTTTTTTTTTCCATTTTACACAGGAGCAATGTGCTGATTTAGGGATTAACACTGGATTTGTCTACCTAATAATCTTAACATCACATTATCTCTGTAAAATATAGTTTTCTATTCATGAACAAACATTTCATGAACATATCTATACCAACACACAGATGGACTAACTTTATGTGAGTGTATCTGTTAATAAAAAATGATTAAAAAAAAAAACATTCATTACATGTATGGCATCATGACACCTTGACAATAGACAGTGACTTAAAGTGCTCTAGCACTTTAGTCAATCTTTTAAAAAACATTAAAGCAAAGACAATAAAGGCAACTCACCTGAAACTGTAGAAAGTGCTGTTAGAACAGCCAATACTGTGCAAATATAAGGCACAAACATCCCCATTTGAGAGATCAGAGATGTCGACAGATGATGATATCGCCTTGTTCGCTTCCTCTGTGTGTGTGTGTGTGTGTGTGTGTGTGTGCATGTGTCTGTAGAGTAATGAGCAGAGGGTAGACTTTTCCTCATTCTTTGGAGCTCAACCTCATGCATAACAGAATGGGCGGGAGAAACCACTGACTCTACCTCACCATGTACAAAAGTTTTTTTTTGTTTGTTTTTTTTTCAGTTAAAGGGGCGGTTTGTAATTATTGTAATTTACAAATGCGATGATAACACTGATAAGCCCTCCTTTTCCTCCCAACTGACTCCACCCTTGTGTTGAAACTACATATGCTTTGTGAGTTTCCTTTTAGGGAAAAGTGGCAAAGCTGAGCAACTCCATTCCAGCTGAAAGTGGAGCTAGACCAGAAAAATATAAACAAGACTCCTGAAATGAAGAAACAAGCCAGATCTTTGCATGCTAATTTTGTGATTTAAAGTTAATCTAGGGAATCTTTGGAAGTTCATGATTTTATAGGTCTAAGAAACATTATAAACCTTACCAACTGCATCTTAAATGAAAACATTTATGTAGCCATTTAGATATATATTTTGTATTTGTGTGTATTAGTTTGGGAGGAGATCAACAATGATTCCTACAAACTGTAGGACTTAGGATAAAAACGCCTCAGCTGAGGCTTACTTAGTCCTTCTCACATGCATCCCATAATCCCACAGAGACATGACTTTAAGTTACAACTGGAAACACTGGTGCTGGTGGGACCCATGTCCTGATACAATCCATGCACACACATGAATGCATAGACACCCATTATTGACATTCTTAAGTGATCAGCACCCAGTGATGATAATACATATCAAAATAAGTACTGAAATGTGCTGGGGACAGAAGTGATTGCAGGACAAAATATTGTGCCAATATTGTGGCAGCAGCAAAATGCGTAAAATCATACATTATTCAGATACAGGTCAAGAGTTTCAGTTAATATTCACATCAAACTTCAGAATGGGGAAAATGTGATCATGGCATGGTTATTGGTGCCAGATGGGCTGGTTTGAGTATTTCAGAAAGTGCTGATCTTCTATTTCACACATAATAGTCTCTAGTGTTTACACAGAATGGTACAAAAAACACAGAGTGACAGTTCTGTGGGTGAAAATGCCTTGTTGATATGAGAGGTTAGAGGAAAATGGCCAGATTGGTTTGAGCTGCCAGGAAGGTTGTAATAACTCATACAATCACTCTTTACAACTGTGTTGAGCAGAAAAGCATCTCAGCATGCACAAAACATAGAACCTTGAGGTAGATGGGCTAAAACAGCAGAAGACCACATCAGGTTCCACTCCTGTCAGCCAAGAACATGAATCTGAGGCTATCATAGGCACAGACTCAAAAAAAAAAAAATCACCTGGTCTTTTTTTCACCTCAGTCTTCAACTAGTTCTGGTGAGTCGGTGCCCATGATACCCTCAGATGTTCTTGGCTGACAGGAGTGGAACCTGATGTGGCCTTCTTCTGTTGTAACCCATCCACCTCAAAGTTTGATGTATTGTGTTATTCTATTGAGTTTATGATGTTTAGCTCAAACATCATCTGATCTTACATGTTTGTTCACTCTTTAAATAGCCTATTTTTGTTAGTACTATGTCACTGCTCTGGTGTTTCCTGTGACAAAACTATTCTGGTATTATGCTCAATCAGTTTTATAGTCTAATCTATTTTACCTGTATGCATCACCACAGGATGGTGGTGGTGACTCAGTCTGTAATAAACATGACTTTTCCAGTCCTCGCTGAACAAGTTGGAATATTCACACAGAAAGTGGAGCTGTATTAAAAAAATCCATAACAGTATGATGAAAGCCTGCATATATCATCATGACTGAAACACTGGATCATATGTGCACTTGTCTGTACCTTGTAATATCTTCCTGTGACTTTTTCTGTGAAGTTTTTAAGGTGGAAAATGGAGTACTGGCCCAATGCTGGTCCATGTTTATTATTTTAAATGTTGTGATGAACTCATGTGAGTCTGGCTGCCAGAACACAGCCACAACTCAGCCTTGATTAGACCACTGGTATGATTTGGTCCAGATGGCTTACTTTTAGTTTACCTTTAAATGCAGCACAACCATTAGATATGCTTGCTTGCATTTGTGCTATTCTGTCCAAATTCAAAATGCACTTAAAAACCTTAAATTTGTCTGCTTACAGTTTTACCATTTTTTGTCCCAAAACACAAGTGAAATTGCCATAACTTATGCCCATATGTTCATAAATGTGATCATATTTGGCCATATGATGTAGTGAAATGAAGTGATTTGTGGCCAAGTATGGTGACCCATACTCAGAATTTGTGCTCTGCATTTAACTTGAACCCATGGCCTTCAGGGTTACAAGTCCGAGCTGCTAATCATTAGGCCACGACTGACACGCTGCGAGCAGGGTTCGAACCTGCGCGGGGAAACCCCATTGGATTTCGAGTCCAACGCCTTAACCTCTCGGCCATCGCAGCACTGGTGTCTACTAGTCTACTCCCTAGGGAATTATATATCATGCTAAGGGATCAGTTTATTTTAAATGCCTTTTTCAAGTGAGTGAAGTACAGGGGAATCGAGTTAATCACTTTCAGCTTCTTTCCAGTCAACCCTACCCCTTTGTGGAAATGGTAAATGGATGACAAATTAAAGAAAAAAACAAGTGAATTAGTAAGGTACAAGCCCAATACAAGTCTCCAGAACAGCTTCAGTGTATCTAGGTATAGAGCATAGAAGTCAATAGAACGTTACTGGAGGGATGAAATCCCTCCAGGTATTTCCTCAGTTCATGTTCTGACGATGGTGGTGGAGAGCACCATCTAATACATTGCTTCAAAAACTCCTATAGGTGTTCAGTTGGGTTGAGATCTGGTGATTGTGAAGGTCATTTTAATTTTCATCATTTTCATCCTCATGCCCTATCTTCAAGATAGAAATGTTTCATCATGGGATAAAGGTGATCATTCAGAATAACTTTGTATTGATTTCCAGTGACCCTTCCCTCTTAGGAGACAAGTGAATTGTGCTACCTTCTGGTTCTCCTTCTAGAATGCAGCCTAATTTACCCATACATACACTTACTGTTGCCCACATTGACGCTTGAACAGGCATCAAAGAGCTGAAATCTGCCTGAGAATCAGAATTGGGCACGAGCCCTCAGTTATGCATCCTGTCATGGAAACCTGGAGTCAGATGCAATTGATAAACAATTAAAACAAAAAGCAGAAAAAGAACCAAAAACTAGAAAAGCTAAATGCCCCAGACTAAGGCAAGGAAAACTCAACATTAAAATAGAAATTACTCATGGTGCAAATACAACATAACAGCAACAATACAATGCTTCACAACCAAAGAGGGAAAACCCAGAACTTAAATAGGGTGATTAATTAGAGAAACACAAAACAGGTGTGCACAAACACAGGCTGCGAAGAAAACAACAAAAGATGAAATTCAAAAAAATGAGTGAGGGTGCCCTCTGGGGGTCTGTGGAGGAATTGTCCATGGTGGATGTGACATAGCACCCACTCCGCCCCCCATGGCTCCAGAAGTACCCTAACTTAGGAGGGCCTGGACCCCTGGGTAGATCAATGACATTAAAGAAAAAAGGAAGGGGGTGTCTGGGTTGGGGGTGTAGCAACATCCCCAGCTCCCAGTGGAGCGGGTGGGGGATGAAGCCATCAGCTAGGCAAGGAGGAAGGGCAACAATGAGATTCCTGAACTGGTCTTGTGACCTCTCCCTCCACAATTCCACCCCCATCACTCTGCATTGATGTTATTCCAATTGCTGGCCAGTTTTTCAAGCTGTTGGTTCTCCTTGAGGAGAAGGACCTACTCTGCCAACTCCTCCCTTAGCACCCACAATTCTACTGCATCCATGTTTAGGTGAATCCAAGGAGTCGGATTCAATTGCAGAAGTCTTTAATGGCTAAACAACTAATAAACAATCAAAATACAGAAAAAGAACCAAAAATTAGAAACGCTAAAACAAAGGACTAGACTAAGGCAAGGCAAAGAAAACCCAACATGAAAACCTGGCAGGCTATCAGCACTCTCTGCAAGGGTGCACTCATTATTCAAGTTTAGAGAAACAGAAGCAGACACAGAGTACATCGGGGTCTCTGTATAAGAGGCAGCTATACTAAACTCCTCCAAATTCTGCACTTCATTACACTGTTGCATTGCTGCATTCTTCATGTCTCATGTCCGCTCCAACTCCTCTCTGTTCCAGCATTATAAAGTGGCTCACTCTTCCAATTCCAAAGAGCCCAGCAGCTGATCCTTCTGCTTACTTCTGTTCCTGCTGTGACAATACAGCAAAGAAGCTTACCTTTGTCTTCTTAGGGGGCTCCACAGTCATGTTTGCCATTCACGTCACTTCCTGCTGCAGCCATGCAATGTCAGAGGAAGGATAAGTTTCAGCTATATGTACATAGCCTGTGAGCTTACCACATTGCAATTGGTATTATGCTGCATTTAGATTAGGATCTGTAAGGGCTTTTTGGAGACTCTTCAGTCCCAAAAAAATCTTTCATTGATCATTGTAAAAACCTCACCACCTTGCACTGAAGTTTGAAAGTTTAACACGTCACAACAGGTCCACAGTATCCATGCGTCTACATAATGACACAACTAACAGGTCATGTGTCTTTTCTAAGAACACAGTAAACCATGGTGAAATTAATAATATGTCAAACACTAGAATTACTGTCATCCAAGGTGTGAGTTACCTTTTAACAGAGGACATTTAACAATAACAAAACTAGCAAAAACAAAGGATTAGAGCACTATATTTGGCATCTAGAATTCATTTCCTCAACAGAAGGAGAATGAGAAAGAGGACAAGCATAGCATGTTGAGAAGCTTTTATAGGCTACCTATATATGGTCATGAGGTGACTACTTTGCTATTAGTACTCTGCAAGGAAACAAGCAAATGAGAATACTTCACTAGTTTTTAAGGAATCTCCCTGGCAGTCCAGATAAAGAAATTGGTCACTGTGTATACTTTTTATATATGTAATATTATTTGTTCTGAATGCAGAAGTTCCACCAAGTGAATACAATCTGCCTGTAACACACAAGACTCAGGAGAAGTTTGAGACACCATGTGCTGGGGGTTTATTACCAATAATCCACAATCCAAAATCACTCTGGTTATTCAGGCAAAAGGTGAAATACAAATTACAAAACACAGGCACAGAGGGCAAATACAAAAGAGTAGTCAAAATACTAGGCATGGGTCAAGACACATGATAGGCAATGACTAGGAATAATGCTCAGAATTTACACATGCAGACATTAAGGCAAAACTTCATAATATTTTTTGAGTGTCTTTAGTCATCGTACACTGAACAAACAAAAAGTTGTGATTAGTGGCTCAAGCCTCAGGGAAGGAGGACCTCTACTGGCAGGGGAGGAGAAATATAGAGTTAGAATGACTGCTGGTTCATTTGATATGGTACATGTGGGTACCTCAGTCTTGTATACCCTGAGTAGTCATTGTTTGCCTTAATAAAGTGATATTTTTCTGATATTTTACTTCTCTGACGAATTCCTTCCTTAACTGGTCACTGACTTTTGGTGGTCAACCTCCTCTAGGTAGAGACATGGTTGTGCCATATTCTTTCCATTTTGAATAAGGGATTAATGATGCTGCATTTGTTATAATCAAATCCTGATTGATACTATTTCTAGAACTTTGTCCCAGACTTGTTTTGATAGCTCCTTGGTCTTCATGATGCTGTTTGTTTGCTCTCTAAAAGGGAAAATACTTATGCAAGACACTGTAATACTGCTTATTATTAATATAATTCGATAAGTAGCAATAGTGTTAAATAAACAAAACAAAAATAATTAAAGTGTAGATTAAAGTGTTTAATGTTAAAATCATTCAAGTATCTTCTTTGTAGCTTGCATGGGTGCAGAACTCAAATGTGCAAACTCAGCAGGGGTTTTATTAGGAGAAATCCAATAATCCAGTCATTTTGACGGTGTGGGGTCGTATTCCACCTCTCCCAAATTCTTTTCGGCAGGGGTGCCTCAATGGTTAAGGCTCTGGGTTACTGATCAGATGGTCACTGCCAAGCTGCACTGTTGGGCCCTTGAGCATGGCCCTTAACCCTCTCTGCTCCAGGGTTGCCGTATCATGGCTGACTCTGAGCTCTGACCCCAGCTTCCTAACAAGCTGGAATATGCGACGAAAAGAATTATACTGTGTGGTAATGTATAGGTGACAAATAAAGGTTTCTTCTTCTAATCATGGACATAGCATGGGTTAAATGGCAGGCAGAAAGAAACAAGGATAACCATAATCATACACAAAACAAAAGCACAAATCAAAACCAGGGAAGCCAAACAGGAACATAAACTGGGGATAACAAGGAAACATGGCTTGGTAATGCACATTAAATGAACATTTGAACTATGATTTAGTTGAACGATGAACAGGAATTTGAGACATTTAAAAAAAACACTAATATTCTGTCATGGTGGCAGCCCTAGGATGAGCTGACATGACATTCTCAGGCTGTTGCTGCTGTGACTCACACCAGGAAAAGCAGAGTGAATGATATTCTTTTGTGGGATATAAAAGAAATATGAATAAAAGTATACAAACGTATGGCCTGTTGAAGCCGAGTCTGTATGCAGAATGAACGGAACGTCTTTCATGTTGAATCTCACATAGTGTTGTGTTCTGAAACAACAGACCAATAAAAAGAGAAAATGTACTGCATACCCTAATAATCGGATGCTTGCTGTTAGTGAGCCAGGCCTGCTGGGATGGTTTTGTACGACAGGGGATGAGGGGATGATTGCGTTACTGCCAAAAAAGTGAAACACTAGACAATCACTTCTTTTTCTCTCAGTTCTCTCTCTCTCTCTCTCTCTCTTGCGTGCACACACACACAAGTCTCTAGCCTGTTGCTTAGTTACTGCCATCAGCATGTGCTGGAATTATGCTGGAAATATTGGGGAGCGAAGTGAATGGGCATTAAAGGATCTATGTGTTTGATTTCAGACATAATGAATCCATTGCTTTCAGAGCTTACTGCTACCATTTATTATACCAAATATCTTACAGAGAACATTTGACCAGGCCAAATCACCTTTTATCGTTTGATCTTTGTGAGAGCATTTGCTAAATTAACAAAAAACGTGGATATGAAGACCTTAAAACCTTAGTAAATTGCAAGAGCTCCATTTGCAGCAGCACAAGCTTGGTGACTGTTTACAGGTTCAGACAGTATGTATGTGTGTTTGCTTTCCTCAGTATGGTGGCTGTGTTAGTGTAGATTAGCTCCATAACAGGTGTATAACTGATGACACTGTGTTTGTGTGTGCTCATTTTCTCCACACAGCTTTCTATATTGATTACCTTTATAGCTCCCGATGACATTTCACATCCTTACACAAGCATTTGTGTGTGTGTGTGTGTGTGTGTGTGTGTGTGTGTGCACATAAGGATGGGTAAAATCTCTGATACTTGTATTTGACAGAGAATTTTTTTGTCTTATTTGTATAATGGCTGTAGCAAAAATCAGTAAGCAATTTGTATCAAAATAATGCATGGTTACATCATATAAACTGAGGCACATGTAATACAGGTGGTTTTTATAGCAGAGACTCACACCACAGCTGCTCAACAGCTAGAAATTCTCTACAGCATCATCTGTAAATAAACAGTTCACAAACAGTGCAACAGCTTCTAGTGTATTGACTGAATATTTTACAGTATATTTCAGCATATTGCTAAAATTATGACTGATGTTCACAGTAAACTGGAGTTAGTGAACAGGACGGCCTTGTAGCTATGTTAAGAAAACTTTAACAGCAGGTTAACATTAGCATATATTAGAGTGCAAACTATACAAAAACTGTACAATTGTATCCTGTATGGTTTATTTTTTGCAGTTAGTAATTACTGCCAGCTAACTCTTTGTAAACATGAAATAAATAATCTGTTGTATTTTTAATGATAGTGGCAATTAGTGAGGTAGAAACATTGCCTCAAAAGTGTGATAGAAGTGCCTTTGCTACAAATAAGAGGGAAATAGAGGGCAATGTTTATGGTAGATAGCAAACTAGTGGTTAGTTAGTAGCAAGAAATGTTAATCGATAAGCTAATGTAAATAAAAATTGTTATTTAATATTAAAATTTGTTAAGCAACTCTACACACGTAAACTAAATTACATGAGCTGGTGTGGTAATGAATTCATTCAGCAGTTAACACACCATTTAAATTAAAAGACTAAACTAGCCAGCTAATTCACAAAACAGTTTCAGAAAGATACTTTCAGAATTGTCTTTTCGCAATGAGTTAATTTTTTTGGGGGGTGTTGGTGTTGGTTTGTTAAAGTCTTAATTATATGGGGCATAATACTTTAGAAATCAGATGCTGTATAAAGTGATTCATGATTTCTGAAGGTTTCTGATGGGTACCTGGCATTAGCAGTTGTCTATCAGAACGCTAACATAACTTTTATCAACTGAAGAGTCACTCCTGAGGTCATAGCGCTCTTCCGAAATTTAATATAGCATTTTCACAATCTAAAATTGTGTATTTTATTTTTGGGCTTTGTTACAGTATTTTGCATTTTATTCTGATACATTTATATTTGGGGTATTTTGTAATACCTATCAAAATACATCCACAAGTATTTATGCCTATTCTCAAATTCACACACACACACACACACACTTACTGTCTTTGTGAGAACCAAAAAGAAACCTTTTAGCTCTTCTTTTTTTTTTTTTTGTTTGTTTGTTTAAATAAAGCTGCAGAAAAAAAAAAAAGTTTTCCTCATGAGACCGGTCAAATGATGTCCTCAGGGGGTCAACCCTCCATATGGGGACATTTAGTGCCCACCAAGATATAAAAACATGCCCGCCCACACACACACACACACACACACACACACACACACACAGCCTTGGGATGTCTTTGGGATGTCTTGGGGGGATTTAAGGTCACAGCAGGCTAACAGCTCATAATGTGCATTTAGAATGAGAGCTATGGAAGAAGCTGATCTTTGACCAGAGTGAGAATTTCAGTTTGCTTAACCCACTGGGGACTGCAATGAAAAAGGATGGAGCTAAGAACACACACACACACACACACACACACACACACACGCACACACATACACACCTGTATGCTTGAGACCCTTATCTTAACCCATAGAAAAACTCATCTCTCCTAAAATAATTGTTTTTTTATATTGTGCTATCTGTCTATGTGCTCATTGGCATGCATGGGGGTGTGTGTTTGTGCTAGTTTGGTTTGTGTGTCTACAGAGTGTAATGAGACTGCACACGGCAAGTTCTACTCAGTATCCCTTGCATAGAGAGAGAGAGAGAGAGAGAGAGAGAGAGACTGTTTTAATTAAAGCATCATAAGCCTAGCAGTGCTTCCGCTTACTCTCTCTGTCTCTCCCACCCTCTCTATCTCTCATTTCTCGCTCTTGCTCTGATGCCAACCTTCTGCCAGCCTTCTGCCAGTCGGTGGGGTGATCCACGCTGCCTAAATTGGATGGAGAACACATACTAGTTTTACTTTATTGTAGCTTGTGATATGACTTCTTAGAGTTACTTACAGTCACCCACAGAAATGAAAGCATATTTCTCTGTGCCAGCTCTTATTGAAGTCACATTCTCTGTCACTCACACATACACACAGACACAGACACACAACAGACACACAAAATCATGCTGTGACTTCCCTCTGTTCTTTTGGCTTGGGCTTTATTGCTAAATCATCTTGCTAGAACACATGGTGTGATATCACTATAGTGCCATGTAGAGAGACTGTGTGTCTGTGAGAGAGAGAGAGAGAGAGAGAGAGAGAGAGAGGGGAAGTGTTATGATTTAAGAAGACATGTAACGTGCACAATGGCTCATAAAGATAAGATAACTTTTTATTGATCCCACGGGGAAATTTAAGGAAAAAAAAATTAGAGTAAGAGCGAAAATAAAGTACTTATTTTCAGCAATAGCGCTTTCTCTAAATGCTGATTATACATTAGAAGAGCGCAAACAGTGTCTAGTCCATGCCGGGACCGGACCTATAATCTGGGAGATCAAGATTTAAAAATAAAAAAAGCCATTGACTTTAAATTATTATTACTTCCATAACCACTCTACACGGTTTCCAGTCAGTTTATTACTAAGCAGGTTGGGGGAGAAATAGTAAGAAATATCATATTACTTCAGTTTTAGTATCTCCTCACTGGCTTCCTGGTGTTCTTAGACTTGATTTTATTACTGGCTTCTACTAAAGCACTCAATAACACTGAATGGCCTTTTTATAGTAAAGCTTTTAGACCCTTCTTCCTACAATTGATCAGCTAGGTCCTTGGAGAACAGGTTCAAGTACCTAAAACAAATTTAAACGCTGAAAGCCAAAATGCATTTTCAGTATATGTTTACGTCTAGCGGAATTGGCTCACATGCTGTCTTTCAATTCCTTAAAAATATATTTTACCTAGGTACCTAGATCTGCCCCCAAAAAACTTTCTGTTGAATTTAACTTTAAAGGTTCTACTGTAGAAACAAGACAAAGAACACTTTATGGTAATAGCTAGAACAATAATAGGACCAAAATCCTTAGTCAAGTGAAAGTTAGAAAAATTATATGACAATAAATTCCTCTGTCTTAATTCTTATCAGCTTTCTTTATGAAGGTGTGATGGGCAGGAGAGAACTGGATAAAATTAAGAATCTCTAGTAAACAACTGATTAAAAAAGGGGGGAGTGTAGCAGGAAAAACACAACTACATGTAACAAAGTAAACTGTGTTTTTGTCAGAGTTAGTAAAAGTGTGAATAAGAGTGAAAATTCTCTAAAACCACTCTTACAATTAGTTAAATGTAAAATGAGTGTCAGAAATGTAGAGTGGTTGTGGAAATACCTTTAACAGCCTCAAAGAAGCTTTGTGCTTAAGAGATGCAGGATTCACCATATTGTCCATGTCATAAAATGATCATTAGTATCACCTTTAGTGTCACATATATAAAATACATTTGCCCTTATTTACCAAAGATGCATATGACCAAATCTGATCATAAAATGAGCATACTCAAATTCCCCTTATCTCCTTATTCATCAGTTTTATCTTTGATCTTTTATCTGTTTGATCATCGTCTGCCTAGAGTTCATGTAAATCAACATTTTAACAACCAGAAAAATTCTTGTTTTGGAGTTCATTTTGAATCAAAATTAATACTGGAAATAACACTGATAACAGCAAGTATAGTAAATAGAATAGTGTAACTGATAACAGTAAAAATCAAATAATGTTAATAATCACCATTGCACACACAGAAACTTTGTACTATAATATAATTTATAGAGTTTAGTGTCAATACATCTGCTTTATCAGCTCAACAGTCTTTCAGTTGAGTTACAGGCACATACACGTCCAAGAGACACCACAAAGCTCTGATCTGGATGTCGAGGTATATAGGGCCAAAAGTCTCTTAAAAAAACCTCCTGAATGTCATCCCAGGATTTAAAAAAAAATTAGCAACACTAAAACATCCATCCATCCATCTATATTTCTTATCCTACACAGGGTCATGGGGAGAGCCTGGAGCCTATTCCAGGGGAACTGGGGCACAAGGCAGGGGGCACCCTGGCCAGGATGCCAACCTATCACAGGGCACAATCGCACACACATTCACACACTACAGACAATTTGGAAATGCCAATCAGCCTACAGCACATGTCTTTGGACCTGGGGAGGAAACCGGAGCACCCGAGGGAAACCCCTGAAACATGGGGAGAACATGCAAACACCGTGCACATGGGGCACGGGCAGGATTTGAACCCCAAACCCCAGAGGTGAGTGGCAAATGTGCTAACCACTAAGCCATTTAAAGCATGTTTTAAAACATGAAATAGGCATAACTTAGGCATAATCATGTATTCAAGTACTAAAATTAATAAAAACCTTGTTCACATAACTACCCCCTGGTGAGGCTCGAAAATAATATCAGTTTTCTGCCTGATGTTGACCTTTAACACTTTTATAAAAAAGCACACTTGCTAACTGTCTACAGTGGATATAAAAAGTCTACACATCCCTTGTTAAAATGATTTAGTTCTGATGTAAAAACTGAAACCAAGATAAATCATGTCAGAACTTTTTCCTGTTTCTGTAGGATTTTCTTCCCATCTTCTTGGTTTTTTCTCTTAATTTGGAAGCCATGGTTCGTAAAAAGCTTACAAAGCCTATGATATCTCACTCGTTGAAAGGTATCGATCAGGAGAGGGTTATAAAAGAATTTCCAAAACAACCATGTACCATGGAACACCATAAAGGCCATCATCAACAAATAGAGAAAATGGAGCACCACAGTGACATCACTAAGAACAGGACATCCCTCCAAAATTTAGAAAAGGACAAGACAAAACCTCATCAGGGAGGCTGCCAAGAGACCTACGGCAACATTAAAGGAGCTGCAGGAAAATAACTGACAAGTACTGATTACTCTCTGCATGTGACAACAATCTCTTATATTCTTCATGTCTGGGCTGTGGGGTAGGGTGGCTGGATGGAAGCCCTTTCTCACCAAAAACATCCAAGCCAAACTAAATCACACCAAACCATGTGGCAAAATGTGTTATGGTCTGATGAGAATAATTCCAAAAGGTATAATAATTCCATAATTCCAGAAGGTATGTTTGGTGGAAAAAAAAATCACATCACCAAAAGAACACCATACCTACGATGAAGCATGGTGGTGTTAGCATCATGCTTTAGGGCTGCTTTTCTTCAGTCAGAACAGAGGCTTTTATCGAGGTGGAAAGAATCATGAACAGCTACAAATACCAGTCAATTTTAATGCAAAACCTTCAGGTGTCTGCTAGTGAGCTGAAGATGAAAAGGAATTTCATCTTTCAGCACGATAACGACACAAAGCATACATCCAAATCAACAAAGGAATGACTTAACCAAAAGAAGATCAATGTTTTTGAATGACCGAGCCAGAGCGCAGACCTGAATCCAACTAAAAATCTGGGGGGTGACCTGAAGCAGGCTGTGCACAGGAGATGCCCTTACAATCTGAGGGAAAAGACTGAGTGGTTTAATAAAATCAAAGGCTGCTTCAACGAAGTATTAGCTTAGGGGTGTGCACACTTATGCAACTAGGTTATTGTAATTTTTTTTTACCTTTTTTTCCCTAAAAAAGTTTCAGATTGTTTTTCACTTAATTTTTATACTTTGTAATTTCACATTAATGGTGGAAAAAGTTCTGACATGATTTATCTTCATTTCATTTTTTTTCTACAAAAACCTGTCTTTTTAACAGGGGTGTGTAGACTTTTTATATCCATTGTATGTAGGGCAGATCACAAGAGGGCAGCTGGTAAAAAATTACAGTTACAGTTCTACTAATTTGTGAATGTGCCATTACATGTAACTACGTGACAGAGAGTGTGTGAGCGAGGGCAATACCCATCTGGTTGCTAAGGGACATCTTCACTTACATTGTGTTGCTAGGCTGCCAATTCCCCCAGCTAAGTGGAAACCTCACTGTGATCCTTCTCCTGCATCTCTCTCTTCCTCTCTCTGTCTATCTCTCTACCCAGCCCTTTCGCATACCCTCCCTCCTATTTTTCCAACGAAAATAACTTAACTAACCATCTGTCGCCATGCAAACAGGTCGCCTGTTGCTAAGGAACAACTTGGAGGCCCGTTGCTGCATGGCTATATGCAGGCTATCTGCACACTATATTTATAGGATAGACAGTTAAATGCGTATACAGTGTGCATGTCAACATTAGTCTCGCCAATGAAAGGTGTCTAACAAAGATCTGATTGTGGAGGCAACTTTATTTTTTTGAGTTTTAATACAAAAATCTCGGGGAAGAGAGAAGAAGAAACACAACAGAGTGAGTCAGAAACAGAGCTCCGCTTCCTCTTTTGCTCCAGTCTCCATGGTCATTTCTAATCCCCTAAATGGATAAAGGGCTTATCCTGTTTACATCTGTGTTAATCCTAATTAGCCCTTTTAACCATCTTCTGTAAAGAAAAAAGTAAAACGCAGGGCCCAAGAGAGTGCATACATAATGGTGATGAACTCTTCCCACTTGTCATGAACATACATAATTAATAAAGCTAGTGTGCATAATAAAGCTGCTTGGTTTGTACAGGGATTAAGGATTAATATCGAACAACAGTGTGACTCAGTAGTCGAATTGAACAATTAGCTGGAACTACTGAATTGCCTGCATCAATTATTTACATACACAGACAGTAATAACAAGCTTTTATTACTGTGTGCGTGTAAGTGTATAATGGGGCTGGTGTGTAGGAAGTGATAAGTATACTGTAAAGTCTGAAAAACATACAAGGCCTAACAGTGTAATGGCACCAGTTCCATAAATGAATTGTGTTTAACACAAAGTTATTTATCTATTAGTTTTTCATAATTGTTTGCAAGTTGTTCCAAGAAGAAAAATTGAATTATTTCATGCAAAAAACAATACAATCTCATCAGAATCACAGTTACCACCATGATAACGTCTAAACCAAAGCTTTTTATGCTGCCTGATGTTTTGCCTGCTTTAGCACACCTGATTTAACACACAAATGCCTTATAATTAGCCACTGAGTTGAGTCAGTGAATCAGTTGAGCAGTAAAAACAAAAATACACTGCATCTAGATCTAACTACACTCACCATCCACTTTATTAGGTGGTGAACACCTGTAATGCATACAATCATGTAGATTCATTCATACAGGTCAAGTTTTCACATCAAATATCAGAATGGGGAAAATGTGATCTTAGTGGCATGGTTGTAGGTGCCAGATGGGCTGGTTTGAGTATTTCTATTATTTGGTTTGAGTCTCTGGAGTTTACACAGAATGGTGCGAAAAACAATTCTTCGTGCGATTATTTGGGCAGAAATGCATTGTTAATGTCAGAAGAGAATGGTCAGATTGGTTTGAGCTAACAGGAAGCCTGAAGAAGCTCAAATAAACACTATTTACAAGCGTGGTGAGCAAAAAAGCATCTCACAATGCACAATTCATTGAACCTTGAGGCAGATGGGCTACAACAGCAGAAGACCTCACTGGGTTCCACTCCTGTCAGCCATGAACATTAATCTGAGGCTTCAGTGGGCACAGGTTCACCACTAATGGACAGGTGAAAATTAGAAAAAACACTGCCTGCTCTTTTTCCAAAAATGCATGGAAATCAGTTTCTGAAATATTCAAACCATTCCATCTGGCACCAACAATCATGTACATTTTCCCCATGACATTTTTCTGCATTCTGATGTTTGATGTGAACATTAACTGAAGCTCTGGATTTTATGCATTGGATAATTGCACGAATATGCAGGTGTACAGGTGTTCCTTATAAGATTTTATCTTTATAAGATTCTATCTGCCATTTTGTCCTCACTCATATGGACTATAGTTATAATAATATCACATTGTATTTGTTCTTGTCTTTTATTCATCCTTCAAATATATATAAAATCAAATTTTCAATACAGCCTGGCAAATATGTTCTTTTTTACATTTTTGATTATAATGAAAGAGTGTGTTTTTGTACATTTACACATTGGATTGCACTGTAGGTGGACTGATGTCCCATTTAGGACGTATCCCTGCTTCCTGCTCAGTGTTCCCGGGATAGACTTCGGATTCACCATGACCCTAACCAGTATGAAGCAACTAATGAAGATGAATAATTAATGTAGATACAACTTAAGAATTAGGAGTTGAGGGAGCACTTCTTCTTTCCTAGTTGCCAACAATTTAAGTACAACATTGTAATTTCGAGTATATATTTTTATATTTAGTTCTCAAATCAAGTTTTTGATTTATCTCTTCTTTCCTAATGGCTTAATTTAACTAAATACAGAAGGTAGCCAGTCATTTTGGGTATTCCTTGTTTGTCAGTGTCATATAAGGGAGGCGACGCAATTTGAAGTTTTATAAATGAGATGGGCAAACAAATCCAAAACAATGTTCGCAAATGTGGTTCAATAAACAGTCGAAAGGTCAGGCAATCAGCAAACATCAATACCAGGGCAAAATCCAAAATCACTAACTACAGAGCAGAACAAAGTCAGAAACCAGAATAACAGCACATAGAAATCAAGGATTGGCGAGTTGAGGTAAATGTACACTGAGCGTTGCTTTGCAGCGTGGACACAGAAATGGCGTTCTTAAATACGGTGTGGTAGTGATTCGTTCAGGTGTGTATGTGATTAGAAGTCTTAGAAGTTTAAAAGTTTAGAAGGTTCTTGCCGATTCCTCCACTGACCTGACAGTCATTTTGGTCTCAAAATGATATCTTACAATATCTTATTGTTTCTTTTCTGGCAAAGATAAATGATACATTAAACCTTAAAGTAGCAAAATGAATACATACGAAATTAAATTAAAAAAATTATCCATAAAGAAATCATTATGATTATATCCATTGACATTATGCATTATTTACATTTCCATCATATTATAATACCAGTGCTCGGATAAACACATTAAACCAGTGCTGAGGGTTCTCCACCCCACTGATCTCCCCTGCTTATGAAGCTAATTAGCTATTGATCACATAGCTTAGATAATTTGTTTTCCAACCAGTTTTCACAGGTAGGTTACTTCCAGCAAACTTGAAGTATTGTTATTATTATTTTTTTTTTTTATAAAGCAGGAGGTTATCTGTGTTCAAATTAGTTCTGAGGTTCTTATTTTACTTAATTAGTGTCTAATTAATGTGTACATTTCTGAGAACTGTTCGTTTACAATAAGCATTTCAAATGGCTGCTTTCTGGTAAAACTGTAGTAAGTGAAGGAGGTCCTATAGGTTTAAAACTAGTTTTTTTTGTTCAAATGTCTGTAAGCTACAAAATGTGGAAAAAGTAAAAGATAACAGTGCGGCATCAGATTAAATTGCATTGTATCTCAGCAGTCTGGCAGTAAGTATAGAGCCGGGTGGTTCTATCTTTAAAATGACAAGAGTGGGAGCAGTTTCAAAATGACTAACATTAGATAATTGGACAGATTTATAAATATATGAGAATAGAGACAGACATGATCGCTCAGGCTGTAGCCAACTGTGGGCCGGGAGCCAAAGCCTGTTAGGTTTGCTGGCTCAGATAGAAGAACATGAAGAACTTTAAGAACATGATCAGGGCTTTAAGCCTTTAGTTTTGTTCAAGCCAACAAATGAATGACTCAGTGGTCACCATTTCAGAAAGGTTAATTAAGACAAAAAGATCTCCGAGCTTACGTCATTCGAGCATTCATTTAAGCATTTTTTGGCTGTTGTGTAGAGCATGTTAATATTCTATATTTTATTTCAGTCCTGGTTAACTAATGTATGATTTTTTGTACCAAATTAACATCTTATGTAAGAGGAAAACCACTTTGATGAAAATGACTTTGCCAGATACATTTTTTTTAACGTTTTAAACATATTTGCTGACAATGAAAGAATGATTAGGATGCACTGTTGATGCTACCTTAACCCTACAGTACTTTTGAACTATTGATCACATAGCTTATATCATCACGTCCAAACTGTGCACACAGGTGTGTTAGTCTAACTCCCTGCACACTTTAGCCAGGCAATTGGACCATGTTAGATTGGGAATAGAATCAGGGGAATGACTGCAGGGAGCCTCAAAGTACCTGGACCGAAAAGTTTGTATTTTCAAGAGATGGAAAGGTACAGAAGTACATTGGTACCATGTAGGGAAAGAAAATCCCCATTTGCATCTCATTATTATGAGAAAAGCCTCTTGTTATAACAAGAAAAGATCTTGTCATCATGAGAAAACACCTCTTTACTACAAAAAAAATCTTATTATTGCAAGAAAAAAACTCTCGTTATTACAAGAAAAGTAACTTGTTACTACAAGTAAGGCATGCAGTTATTACCAGAAAAGCATCTCGTTATTATGCGAAAAACATATTGTTATGAGATAAATGTGTTGAAAACAACATAATTGATAGATTATCCAATCCTCAAATCCCATCCTTCATACAGATGCAACACTGGTCGGACCTTTGTCACTGATTATGAGTGCTTGCAGCTTATAGGTAACAAAGCATAGCCTGTGCTGATGCCAATTCTTGCATCTCAACTCCACCCAAATATCCTAAATTTTTAATAAAAGCCTGACAGCGTTTTACATAACAACATACTCAGCCTGTAGAGGTTTAATATGCTATTTGTAACCATGACATTTCCCATGTCATTCAATTAATCAGCTAGAAATAAAGCAATGGCTAATAGATCTGACCAATTTTTGCATTTATATAAACCCTGGGATTTAGGAATGTGTGTAAACTAATCACAATACCATCTGGACTGCTCAATGACATTAAAATCTCATTGTGCTTGAAACCAAGCATGAAGTATTATTTGACTAATTCTTTCGTTCTGCACCATTTGTCAGAACATATCAATTGGTAACCATGCAGGCTATATCAGTTATGCTGTTTTTATAATATATTTATCTCATAATAACAAGATGCTTTTCTCATAATAACAAGATGTTTTCTCAGAGTAACAAGATACATTTCTCATAATAATAAGATCCTGAAGCTTTTTTCTTGCATGGCAGCATTGTGCTTCCTTAGAAAGGCGTCCTACAGGGCACAGAAGTTTGAAAATTGTTCCTGAATACCCAACAAGATACAGAAGCTTAATGAACAGAGGCCATTCTCAGAAGTGTCAGGAACATCTGGTTCACCTTTATCAGTAATAATTCAATAAATATTTTGCTTTAGTCTGGACATTCAGAACAGCATAATACATTATGTGACTTTCATACTGAAATAACAGTATGTTTCTTACTCAAACTACAGTCGTTACTACTGGGGTTATATATTTTAAATCACTGGGCTCAGTCATTGGCATAGTGAATGAATGAATAAATAAATAAATAAATAAATAAATAAATAAATAAATACTTGATCAATGAGAAAGTGTTTTAGTCATCTGTAGTAAGTATATCTCATGGAAAAGGTCTGCATTCAGTGTTAAATCTATACCAGCTTTTTATACACTTCCAGTAAACACAGAATAATGGATGTTCTGGAAGTATTTCAAGACTCAGTTGATATGGTTTGAATTTCCTACACACTATATTCACTGGGAGCCTGAGGAAAAAAAAGAAGCAAACCAAGCAGTGTGATCCCACAGGTTATTAAACTGGCCATTTTAATGAGGGCTACAGAGGTTATGAAGGCTCAGTTCATATTTGCATATTCTGTAATATCATTATTGTAGTTTAAATAAATCCATGGTAAAATAATGAACGCATGTGTCATGCAAACATCCAGACTCACAGGACAAGATACCTGCTTGAAATTTGCTTGCGCTGTATTAATCTATAGCAGCCTGTACGTAAGAGTTTTATCATAGAGGAGACAGTTTCTTACAGAAGCCACTCTGTATTAAAGGCTTAAGTGATTCTTAGAAATCATTTGGATCAGTTTGCACCACAAGCTATTTATATGAAAGACTTTTAATGGACTACACAAAATCGGGCATGTCAAAAAAGTGGTGTCTCCAATATAAGTGATTAGATCTCTGGACTTTTAACACCACTGCTATAAATTTACTTTCTCATTTTCTGCTATAAAGTTTCTTAGAAGATATTGCTTTCTATGTAAAGACCCATCATTTGAAACTTTAACAAGACAAAACTACTTACTGGCTAGGAATTAAATTATGCTGATCCTTTCAATCGCTTTGGCACTCTCACAATCCATCTAGCACACATGGCTAAGAATCTTGGTGTGGTTTTAGATGATGGGCCTAATTTCTCTTTTCACATTACATCAGCTGTTAGATCAATGTTTCTTCAATGCACTGGTGAGCTCAGGAACCCCAAAAGGCCAAGAAGCGCATAGAAAACAACTGTAGAGAATGACAGAAGAATTCTTTCCCTGGGGAAGAAAAACCCCTTCACAACAGTTGGTCAGATCAAGAACACCCCCAGGAGGTATTGTCAAAGTAAACAATTAAAAGAAGCCCTCACCAGAGTAAATACAGAGGGTTTACACTGGTAAGACACAAAAAAACAGAAAGACCAGATTAGAGTTTGCCAAAACAGATGAGACAAAGATCAACTTGTACCAGAATGATGGGAAGAGAAGAGATGGAGAAGGGAAGGAACTGCTCATGATCTAATGCATACCACCTTATCTTACAGTGTGGGCATGTATGGCTGCCAGTGGAAGTGGTTCCCTTGTATTTATTGATGATGTAACTGCTGACAAAATTCTGAAGTGTATAGGTCTATATTATCTGCTGTGATTCAGCTCAATGCTTCAGAACGTATTGGACAGCATTTCACAGTGCAGATTGACAATGAGCTGAAGCATACTTTGAAAGCAACCCAAAACTTTTTAAGGAAAAGAAGTAGAATATTCTGCAATGGCCAAGTCAATCATCTGACCTGAATCCAATTGAGCATGCATTTCACTTGCTAAAGGCAAAACTAAAAGCAAACTCAAGAGCAAGCAGGTAATGAAGACAGCTACAGTAAAGGCCTGACAAAGCATCTCCATGGAAGAAAACCAGTATCTGGTGATGTCTATGGGTTCCAGACTTCAGGCAGTCATTTACTGCAAAGGATTTGCAACCAAGTATTAAAAATGACAATTTAATTTATGATTATATTAATTTGTCCAAGTCCTGTTGGACCTCATCTAAAAAAGTACTATAATTCCTACACAGTTTGCCTGATTTCGCTGTGAATATCCTCAAATTAAAGCTGAAAGTCTGCACTCATAGTAATTATTTAATATCACCTTCAATATTCTGTGGTATACAGTTGAAACAACAATAAATTTTTGTCAATGTCCAAATATTTATGGACCTCCATGTGAATGTACATAAGAGTCTATCCCAATCATCTTCCATTCAAAACCATATGAAACTGTTGTTACTTCAGTCATAGTGATAGAGATTATGCAAATTAAGTCTGTAATTTACAGAATGATAGATTCTGATTCATTGATAATAAATATGCAATCGAGATACCTATTAAAAATAACCAACATTGCATCCATCTATTCATTCATTCATATAGCCTGAGCTCAGGATTGAACCAGGGACCCTTTAACTATCTACCTATCTAGATCTTAAATGCTTCCTTAAAATCTTATCTTAAATACTACCTGCTGCACCTCTGTGCCATCCTAATCTGATTACATACAATATATGAAACAGCATCTACAAAAGCTAAAGGAAATAAGGTTTTAAGGAAAATATGAATGAAATAAGAATAAGATGGCCAAAAGTATGTGGACACCTGACTATCATACCCATATGTGCTTGTTGAACATCCCATTCCAAAGATGGTTCCCCCTTAGCTACTATAACATTCTTTTACAACCACTTCTTTTGGGAAGGCTTTATACTAAATTCTTTTAACATGGCCGTGGGAATTTCTGCCCATTTAGCCACAAGAGCATTAGTGAGGTTGGGCAGTGATGTTGGGTGAGAATTTTTGATTCATCCCAAAGGCGTTCAGTGGGGTTGAAGTCAGGGCTCTGTGCAGGCCACTCAAGTTCTTGTTAAACCATGTCTTTATGGAGCTTGTTTTGTGCACAGGGACGTTCTGGCACATGTTTCAGCCCTATAGTTCCAGTGAAGGGAACTCTTAAAGCTACAGCATACAGAGACATCCTATACAGTTGTGTGCTTTAAAATTTATGGCAAGAGTTTGGGGAAGACCCACATATGGGTGTGATGGTCAGGTGTCCACATACTTTTGGCCATATAGTGTAGTTACCTTTATTGCATGCAGTGTAAAGATTTACTAGTTTGCTGTGATGCTAGATTACTTTTTGTTCATGTGAAGGCACCCTTAAATCAGAGTGAGCAAGCTAAATCTAATCTCTGTCTGATATGTGCTTCTTATTTGAACATGTAGATTTTTGTTCTATCAAAGAAAATCACCTTGGAGATGTTTCAGCTTTTCATATATGTACAAACAAGAAAATCCTTGACCTGTGTGAACTTATGGATTGACCACTCAAGAAATCTTAATGACCTGCTAAAAGTGTTTTTTTCATTTGGTTAAAAATATGAAATTCAATGTTCACTAAGGGTTGCACAGACTATATTAGGGTGGAGGAAAAAACAGTGAGGAGGATGGTAAGGAGATGCAGACAGATGGAAAAGAAAGTAGCTAAATGCACTTTGTTAGTCTGAAAATGTTTCAGATTAGATCAAGTCAATTCTACAGCCAACTGTACAAGACTACGCTGGAAAAGTCCTTTTTTAAAAAGTTTTCTTTTGCTTTAATGGGCTGATAATCAGAGCCACGGGTTGCACATCACTATTGAATCAGCTTCTTAGACTCAGATCAGCGGCACAGCCAGCTCCTAGAGGCCGATCCAGACTTTTTATTGGATGCTACTGAGGCTAAAGATGAACATGGCAGAAACACATCCTAGACACTGCATAGACATCTCATCCGTTATCCATCATTAAGCTATAAGAATCTTCTGTGCTACCACACAAATAAAACAGCTTCAAATTAGTGATGTCTTGAAACAGTTTTTGCTTTAACTATGGAAAAGATGACTAGTCGACTACTATTTTTTTTTTTTAAATTACTGGTCAATTGGTAAAAACATGTAGCTGTGCAACCACTAGTTTTTACAATCTTGGGTTTGCTCGTTTAGAAATGGCCAACAATGTTTGCCATTCTGAGCTAGAGCAAGTAGTAAGCTATTGTTCCTGATATCAGAAGAATGCCTGTTGAAAACTGCCATTTTGCCAAATCCATCCATTCTAGTGTAAATAGGGTATTTTGAGAAATAGGAAGCTATGTTTCCACACACTTCCACATTGGATTTTCCCTTTGCTTTTTCTTGACAGTTGAGATAAACAGAAAAACACAAATGAATGAATTAAATAGACACAGTTCAGAGTAAAAGTGACAGTCTAAGTATCTTCATTTTCATAAAAAACTGTTTCCATGACAGTCCAGGCATCTATATTTTACAGAAAAAGTTTGCACTTGTTTTGTCAATATTGCCTTTTCTTGTTTCTTAATTATCGCTGCCTGTTCCTTCCCGTACTTTTCCTGTCAGGTTGACATTTGCCCACAACCACACGCCCGCACGCTGCTCAGCAAAGTCCTTTCCATTGTCTTTCTAAAACAGAATTGTTCATTTCTTCTGGCTTCATTTAATGACACTATGGTTCGTACTGTGTAAATAATCAAAGAGCTTCAAACCTCTGAGACATTTTGACACATTTTGACAACTCTGAAGGCCACAAGAGACTAGACTTTAAGTGGTTTTCATTTAGAAACAGCTATGGTGGGAGGGGTACAAGTGACAGCTGTGTCAGATAAAGTTAGAGTGGCTGTCGCCTACTCTGAAATTCTGCAGTAAGAAATGAATCGTGGTTTTTTTGCCACCAGAAAGAAACTTTTTGATTTGTGGATTTGTTGGATAACATTACAGACAGTGGCACTACATTGGGCTTCCTGGCAGTATGTATGCACTTGTAGCTATTTTCCTCATAGCACACTTGAACATCCCATTCCAAAGATGGTTCCTTCTTTGCTCCTAAAACAGCTTCCAATCTTTTGGGAATTCTTTACACTAGATTTCTGAGCACTGCTGTGGGAATTTCTGCCCATTCAGCCACAAGAGCATTAGTGATGTTGGGTGAGAAGGCCTGGTATACAGTTGGCATTTTGATTCATCCCAAAGGTTTTCAGTGGGGTTGAGGTCAGGGCTCTGGGGAGGTCACTCAGGTTCTTCCACTCCAATCTTGGCAGACCATGTCTTCGTGGAGCTTGTTTTGTGTGCAGGAACGTTGTCATGCTGGAACATTTTTGGGGCTCTTAGCTCCAGTGAATTGAGATGACTCCCTTAAAATTTCCTTGCTAGCCCTAGATTCAGCTCTATCAGCTCTATCTATCTATCTATCTATCTATCTACCTATCTATCGCATAGCTTTCTGACTTCTGTTCACTGTAAAAGGACAGTTTGTAGTTTTCAACAACAAAAATGTAACTCAGAAATGTAACGGCAGCTCTGTATGTCGCTCTGGATAAAAGCAACAGCTTGAAAAATGTAACTCCAAGTATGACTTCTTTCATATTGCATTTACTGATGTATGCTAATTCTAATGAATTTAGCATGAGATCAGGTTTGCAAGACAAGCAGTCAGTACAGTGATATCATTTGAAAAGTCAGAGTGTGACCGTAAGTGCCAAAAATCAGTGTACAGTTATATCCGTTAAATACTCAACAAAAAGATAAGATTCAATTACTTTTGTCAGTGTCATGTATATCTGATCTCCTGTCATTTAAAATTCCTGCTCTTCCTTGCAGGGGTGGAACCTGAGGAATTAAACTGAGGCATACACACAGATAAAAAGTGAAATAAACTGTATCTTGTCTAGTTGCTGGGGTGGTACTGTTGTGTTTTATACCTTTTATGTGTATTTTTCACCTGGAAACATTGATATAATGTGCCTATAGATATGAGGTATTGGAAATTTGGAATTACCTTTTAGACTTGCTAGGTAAGAGATACCTACTGAAGGCACAGAAGGTGTATTTTTGCAGAGACAAAGAAAGGGACTTTTTAGTATCTCTCTCTTTTTTTTCCTGAGAGTGTATAGTGCACTTTCATGGACTGATGGGTCTCTGTCTTATTAGGACTAAACTGCCTTCTTCAGAGAGTTCTCTCTCTCTCTCTCTTTCTCTCTCTCTCTCTCTCACACACACACACACACACACACACAATGAGACTATGAGACTATATGATGTCCACGAAGAGCGCAGTTTCATCGCTCACTAGTTCCCTGCGCCTTTACGCACCATCATCCTCTTCACTCCAGCTGGAAGCGCCACCTGAGAAGGAGACAGCGGGACTTTCTGCGTCTGCGCTACAAGATAAAAGTTCACAATTAAGCGGCTAATTCATTTCTAGAGGACTTTTTCCCCATGAGACGCATGAGAAGCAGAAGCAAGCGCGCAAACAAGACGTCTGGTGAACATCTGCATGACTGAAGGACGCAGCTCGCTCCGCGCCTCGCCATGAACGCGACGATCTTCAACAGCACGCTGTTTGCGCACGGCGCTCTGCTCAACAGCAGTCAGCAGCTCGCGGGCACGCTGGTGGACGAGGTGAGCGCGAGCGACGGCGGCGGCGGCGCCGGTGGAGGATCTCTGGTGCTCGAGCCGGATGAGCGCAAGCTGTTCGTGACGCGCGCCGTGCAGATCGCGGTGCTGTGCGTGCTCTCCCTCACGGTCGTCTTCGGCATCTTCTTTCTCGGCTGCAACCTCATGATCAAGTCCGAGAGCATGATCAACTTCTTGGTGAAAGAGCGGCGGCCGTCTAAAGACGTCGAGGCGGTGATGATCGGTCTCGGGTAACAGCACCGAGCGCGAGGACTGATCTGTGCACCGGGGCGGAGGGTCGCCGCGCGCCTGGTTTCATGTTGTGCAGCGCGTGAATATGCAACTCGTTCATTTCATCGTTTGCGTTTGTCGAGGAAAAGCTGAACGAGACTTTCAAGTGTCTTTAAAAGTCTCATTCATTACAGTGACTGTCACAGAAATGGAATTTGCACGCTGAAAATATTGAGAATGTATCGATGTTTATTGTTTAAAATTTTTTAAAAATATATCTATTATGTTAAAATGAATATTCGAGCCAGTCTGTTGCATTCGGGGTGTTTGACCTTTACAGTGAAAATATGTTTACACGTTTTTTACCTCAAGTGCAAAAACTATTAAAACTTTTAACTTCCAAAATGCATGCAGCTGAATGGAGTAAATGTAGCCTATGCATCTGGCACCGTGGCTGTTTTTAGTTTCGAAAGATGTTTAAGTGTATTTTTTTCGCACGGTTGGAGGAAATATTTATCATCAGTAATATTTGCACGTTTTCCTCCGAGTCCCTGGGTTCTCTGCTGGAGATGCAGCATGTGCGATGCTCCTTCTGAGTTTTCTGTCTTGCACTTTCTTATGAAACTTCAGTGCTGCTGCATGAACTGTTTTGTACATAAAGATGAAACTTGAAGTAGTCCAGCGTGTGTCAATAAATCTAACCTTTCAGTGTTGCTTCAATATTTCCATCTTTTATTTTACTTGTGGACTTTCTTTTATAACAGAAGACAGTCCCAGTTCCAACACTCTTGTCAAATTTTTACAGATTTTTGCTACTTAAAACTGTAGCTTATTCTCTATTAACAGTTTTGACCTAATAGCTGGTACAGTAACTCATTATTTTAATTATTTCAAAAAGCCACCCAATAAATATGTATTTAATACCTGAATTATATATTGTATCTTAAAAACTGAATAAAGATTTGTGAATTTGTGAGGTTTTTTCTTTTTAAACAAATAAACAAGGCTTATTTTAAACAAATAAACATGGACAGAACAAAGGTCACAGAATTACACAGAATATTATTGTTGAATAAACACCTATAATGTTCTATAAAGGTAACTGTAAGTGTTAATTCATCCCTGGATTTTCGGATGTTTGCTATTCGTTTCCTTATTCGTATTTAGAAATCATTGTCAACACATCCTGGCTAAAATATTTAATGCTCATATGCAAAAATTCCAGTTTCCAAAAAAAGAAATAAAGATAAAAACACAGGGCCATCATGAAATGATGAGAAATCTCAAAGAATGGCAGGAAGGTATAGAGGCGGTGCGGAGGTGGAACACTAAAACAAATCTACCATGAACTGTAGCTGAACCCTACAGGACCTGTATATTTTTTTTAAAGGCATAACTTTGCTAAACTCAGCAAAACCAAAACAGGTTCTTTAAAACCTTGCATAATGTCCTAAAACATCAACTGAGAAAATCTTAGGCTCACGGAAATGAAGTACGTTTCAGTTCAGAAGATGAATTTACAATTAACGTTCTACCAAATAGTCCATGTACTGAATAACCTGAATTACAGGTTGCTTGGCGATCTCTAGTCATTAAATCTAGTCATTATATTAATTAACAGTTATAATAAAATAGCTAGACTGCAGTGAATATTAGATAACAATGCTAGAAAATAACCCAAACTCAATGCAATATATAATATATAATGCAACTGGTGTGTTTATTTTCCTGGCAAATCAGGCACTAAGCAAATTCATCTACTGAAAATTCTGCAGGAATTCTTGTTCTTGTTCTTGGAGAGCAGGCTAAAACATTTAAACTGAATCAACTACAAAATAAATGAAATGAAATCACAGCATCACAAAAATGTTGAACTAAGGATTAACAAGCTTCTTTTTAAAAGTCCCCCTGAGGTTGACACCGTTAGACGCATTACTGTAGACACAGTAGATAGTGACATGAAACATTAAGCCTATGACCCAAGACTTGACTTCAGTGAACAATGCTTCTCCATATTTATTTAGTGCAAACACTAGTTAAAAAATAGTCCTGCTTGGCGTTTCTTTACAGCTTGTCTTTCTTTTTGTTTTTCTCTTACTAATGCCTAGTGAGTTGTTTTAACTACACTATACTCATGCTCCCACTTTAAGCCTTTAGTCTATGTCTTGAACTCTCTCTACTTTTCCTCTTCAGTGAAAGCCCTCAATATTTTTAATATCATTATTTTTTTCATATCTGGTAGAATCATTGGACTTTGAACTCGCTCTTGTTCTTGTTTGATTAGACCACTCCATTGATTCTTCTTATCTGATCATTATTTTCTTTTTTTTAATATTTCTTTGTACTTTTAGCTTAGATACTGCTTATATTTTATTTAATGGCACTCATATTACCTGGACTGAAATCTAGCCTCAGAATTACATAGCCCATTAAAAACAAAAAACCTCAAGCATTTTCTTGGAATATTTAGAGAAAGAAAGCAACTAGAAGTTTTAAAAAAAGACAATTGTTCCAAGTGTTCCTCAGAGATGCAGTGCCTTGCCTCTTCTGGGTTTTCCCAGAGGTTTGTGGAGTCGATTGGACATGTCTCTTTCTCGAACCTTTCATTTCCACCTCCCAGAGCAGCTCCATAGGGTTAAGGTCAGGTGATTGGGCTGTTTCATTACATACAGCTCTCAATTCCTATCCAAATCTCTCCCACCTTTAATTAACTTATCTTATTAATCCTATTAATCCATTTAATGTATGAATATTACTGGTTATGTATCAAATTCTATGAGGTTAATGTATGAGCTATATGTACTATGCACTCTCAGCCTAATGCATGGGCTAGAAAGATTATAGCATTTGCTTTTTTGGTCTCAAAAAAAAAGTTCCTAGATTTCAGATTAATTAACTTGCCAACCCTACCACTCACTCCAACCTTAGCTACTGATTCTTTCATAACATTTCAAATGAAGAACCAAGGAAGTGTACAGAGAAAGTGTTTCTGTAGCGGGACCCATACAAAAAATGTAATATACTGAACATATAAAATATTTGGACTACATACTATATATAGTGTATTCCATTTTCATATGAGTGAGTTAAGCCAGTCATTTATTTTGTCGTAGTACTGTACACTCACCTTTGTGAAACGGGCCATTTATAAGACTAAATAAGCAATTTCCACATGCTGCTTTGACTAGGTGTTCTTCCCCATTTACAAGACAATAAATATCTTTTATAAATATCTTGTGCAGAAACCAGCTTTCTTGATGAGACTTATTTAAGATCTACAGCTCCTTGCTAGGATTTTTTTTTACTGTTATTTATCCTTCTCATGCCCTTTCTGTAACTTTTATGTCATCTCTTCATGCATCTCTTCTTCCTCTCTCGTGTCACAGTCTTTCTCTCATTACTCTGTCTAATCTTGCTTGATTCTCCTCTATTTCCTGTCTTGCCCATTGTCATTAGCTTTGCTTCCCCCCTTTTGCTCTTCAGCATTTCCACCTGCGCATTCTTTTATGTCCCTCTTGAAACTTTGCCCTTCTTGAAAATGGTGATGTCTGTACAAATCAGAAACAAGGCTTTCCACTTGTAACTAGAACACATGTTTTTTTTTCTTTCTTTTGGAGCAGGACAGATATAGTGACTTTGACAGGGTCTTCGTAAAAAAGTGGAAGCAGTGGGAATATTAAAAAATACAGTCTCAACTAAATATTAAATCTGCCACCCCTGTTGTGCTTGAGTACCTATGAATCCTAAATGCTGCTAGAAGGCTTAGAAGGATGCAAACTCCCACTGTGTTCTTTTTTTTTAATACTGACTGACTCTTATGTGGTTGTATAGGTTTCGTTTTTATTTGAGTCTGTTTAGAAGATACGTTTCCCAGTCTCACGATTTCCAATCTGTGATAAATAACATCAGCAAACTCTGAAGGTTAGTGTGAAAAACCTAGTAAACAGTTGTAACTTTCCTTATAATTTAATCTTATGAAATCCAAGTAAATTGCTCTCTTTATTTCCTACACGCTTGCATTTTAGGGGTCTGGTCGGCTAATTTCTGTGCAAAAAATCCATATATAGAACATTATTTGTTATAGGGATAACATCTTGAATGATCAATGTAGTTGACGTACAATACCAGATAACTCTACTTCCTTCTGTTACCGCTAATTAACTGCTAGATATTTTTTGGCCTGCTTCTCTTCAGTCAGTCAGAAGTGATACAAAAACACTTCCTACTCCTAAGTGACAGTCTTGTGGCTAATTGAGAATGTAAGCCTGCCAGGATCTGAATTATTGAGCCAGTTTAAAGTGAAAGATGTGGTTGTAGGAAGGGAAACAATGTTGTATTTAAGTTAAAAACAAAATAAAGCAAACTGAAAATTCTCAGGTCTCTTGCCGCAAGTCCTGGCTCCTCGCCGTTGACATGGCTACCGATGGCCCCTGTGGGGTGAAGCATTAATGAGCGCTTCTTTTTGGTCACCTCACCATTAATCAATAAGATCAAATGTTCCTCAAGGCTCACCTTGCCAGTTTTCTCTTCCTCTTTCAACCCCCTGTTCTGCGCTGATAAAAAAAAACAATTGAATTGGTGATCAGATGTGCGGGGTGGCCGTACTTTCAGAGAAAGGCAGCAAAGCGATTCAGGCTATATTTAGTTCAGCTCCATTTCAGTGCTGTATTGAGAGAGAAGCTGACTGAATTGCTGGAGTGATAGAAAGGGAAATAGCAGTACAGCTCAATATACCTGTTGTAGCTAATACAGTCAGTGTCATTGGGAAATGGATGAGTTGAAATGTGCCTGAAAACATTCTTGACATGTACAGGGACCTTTAATGGCTGAAATCCAGGTAAAAATGTGGCAGCATTAATATTTACAGTATTTGCAACTATGTCTTATTGCAAAATAATTGCTTTACACAGCACAGCTCCATTTTCCACTGGATCTTAATCAAGTAATGATTAAAACCAAAGGCACACACACAAACAGAGAGAAGAACTCATCAGGCAGGTCTCAGGGGTACCCTTTTACACCAGCCACAATATAGGATCAATGACTGATCATGGAATTAGGTTCTCTCCCTCCTTCCTTCACACATTACCCAAAATATGTTAAAGCCCACTAAATGACCATTAAGGATTACATTGGTTTGCAATGCTGCTTTCTCTGTAGTGTAAACCTGTTTCTGAAGAAAAAGCCTCCAGCATGCTGTCAGGGAGGAAAATTGGAGCAGGAGCAGGAGACAATGACTTAAGAGAGGTGGCAATGTCAGAAATCACAGAATGCAGGCAGAGAAAGGGGGCATAGATGTCACCTAGAGAAAAGTGGAAGCACAAGCCCATCTCTCCATTTTTTGCGGAGGCAGAGACAGCGGACAGACAGTTTCCCGGGGGCTCCAATCTGAGAGGTGTGTCATACACCTGTCTTATATTTAGTAGAGACAGGACCGCATTAGCAGTGCTGTCCATTCTGAAAAGATGAAGCCCACACAAGGTTTAAAGGAGGGGAACACCTACAGCAGTCATTTGCAGGGTTGCTGCAAATTGCTTCAAAAGGCCTTTTCAGACTCTTTATTAAAGAGGTCAGTTGATTGTTTCTGAGCTAATTCAGTGTGTCCTAACTATGAATTAAACCTGATCAGTGAAGGTCAAGTTTAAAATTAGAATCAGGTTCAATTGTTCTGAACGTTATGGTTTAAAGGTTCTAGTTTCCTGGAATTTCTGTGAACGATTTTATATAATGTGTGTAAATGTTCATAAAACATCATGCAATACTGACTAAAACAGACATGTGCTTCTCGATGGCTTTATTTTCAGTGGGCAATAATAGATCTAACCTAAGTGGGGTAGTGCCTGGGAGCACGTCTATGGCATAGATGTAAGGTCTATGTTTTGTCTGTTGATTGATATAGACTCTTACAACTGAGGTAAAGACTATGGCTATTGAGAGGTGAGGCATTGTCACGAGCCACTTATGACAGTGAGGGGAAGGGGATGTGACCTTGTGCTTGAAATTGGGTATGCTTGGTATATACACCTGAAGCCAGTACAGACCTAGCACTGGAATTGTTGGGGGACTCTGTGACAAGAAATCTCCTCTATATGTTGATCATTGTTGTGAATGTACAGAATAGTTTTGTGGGTGATACCTTCACCCACTGGTTTAACATCCAAGATGAAACATGGTCTTCCATGGCTGTACTGTAAGTCATATGTAATGAGCTGTGTTGACATCTTGAAATTCCTGGCCACCCCAGTGTTGATGAGTGCTGTGAGAAAGAAGATGGTGGGTAAATGGGGGCCTATGAAGGGTAATACAGAATTGTTTAGGTGAAATAGCACAGAGGGTACTCACTGCAATAGCATGTGGATGTTTGACCTGGGTGATGAGCTCCTTTGCTAGTGGAATGAACTGGCCATTGAGCAAAGCAATGGGAAGCCTCTCCACAGTAGAAACAGAACCCAATCACCAGATGTTTTTAACATTATTTAAAAGGTCCACCTGGTATAGGTGATCTGCATGGGTCCTGGCAATTGTAGGACCTCTTTCTCTATGGTGATTGGAACATGAATTCTTCTTTCTATGAGGAGTTTGCTAGCTCAGTGACAACAATTCTCCTTAAACCCTGGCAGAAGGTGGTGATAAGAGTATGTTCATTCTACCTGCTTCCAGCAGCCTGTTGGAAATCTACATATTCTGCTGTAGAATGCTGCCTGTGTTTGATGGTCAAGAGACATTCCTCTGCCATCATGCAAAACATCCTGAAGGTAATTTAACATCATGCAAAATTATGCCATAAACCGATCATAAGATTGTTCGACGTCATTATTGTTTTTATGACAAGAAGTACAGATAGTACTTCAACAAAAAAGCTTTGCCATTTTGATGGGTGTCATTTTTATTCTGTATGAGAAGCCAACTGCATGGAGCAGGCACCGCCGCTACTGAACTGTGAACCGTCAGCTGTTGAAATTGCTTAGCAAGATTCCCTATAGAGATGAGGATGGCAGAGATCTGTTGATTACACAGCCTTGAGCAGTGAGGGCTTGGTGAATTTCACTGAAACATGCTGTGCCCATGTTATTGGCATAGTCTTCCATCCTAAAGGTTTGCAGGTTTTGACTTTTATTAAAAAAAAAAAAAAAACACTGAAGCAAACAAACCAGAAGGGGTAGGCAATATTCAAAATCATAAACAGACAATGGATCAGGTGATTGGCAAATAAGCAAACTAGTCAGAGCAAACAGGAGAACAGTAAACAAACCTGAGGTCAAAACAAAGAGCTAAATGGACAATGAACAAAAAGCTTAGTATTGTCACAGGCACAATGCTGGAGCGAGATTTCACAAAGTGTGTGAATGAGTCCAGGTTACTAATGGTAGTGTAGGAACAGGATAGTTAAATCAGTAATCCAGTGAGTGAAGTCTCAGTGTAGTTTATCGTCTGTTTCTGTCCGTTTAGGGCAAGCACAAGACCTAGCTAAACATGGCCACATCTCTCTGGCTCTTATTAAGCAAATAAGTACAGCAAGTAAGATCTCACGTAAAAATGGACTTTCACTTGAAAGTTGAGACAGTGAGCAGAAACTTTTTTTAACCTGTGTTTTCCTACACCATTCCAATACTTCCTAATATGCCCCTTCTCCTACCTTCCTCTTTCTTCCCTTATGTAATCCATGATATCCTTCAGTATCTAAAGTTCTGCCTGTGTACATGAATTTCTCTGGACTTTATTTCGCCTACTGTGATCAATCTGTGACCTCTTATTTCTCAGTCAATCTACAGACAATCAATACCCATGGCTTATGTTGCTTCCTGCTTGGCCTATTGAGCACCATCACCTGTTCCTTATTTCAACTCCTCCCTAGGAATTAGTCAAACACTTCCTTTTTACAGATACCTAATCTCATGAAAAATTTGGATGAATCTGAATGAACAATGGCAATGTGTATGGATTTTGTATGAATGCTAACCCCACCCCTAACCCAAACCTTTACCTTTTAATTCAACTTTTATTGTGAGAATTGTTACAAATTTGCAAGTGTGAGACCATTCATTTTGCCTTTTGTGCTTTCATCTAGCTTTATTCCTTTTCCTCTGTTTTGTTCTGTGTTTGTTGATTTGCTTTCTGTCTCGGTTTTTGAGCAAATCTGACCTGAAATATTTCTCTACCTTTGCAATTCTTTCTCTGATTGTGTTTCAGAAATACGCTATGCAATTGTACCTGCGCTTTCAGCCCTTCAGCTGCTTGAGCTGCTCTTGACTTATTGGAACCAAAGCCGTTTCAACACTGTTATCAAGTTAAAGAACTGCTTCTTAACCTGCGATCTGAGAAGTTTATAAAATGTGTTAGGGAATACAAATGAGAGCAAAAGCCTTCATTTCAAGGCAAAGATTCAATAAAGCCATCATGACCTGGCACACAATAAGAGAGTGCTCCCTACCTCCGTTATTGAGAGTTCTGCAGTAAGCCGACTGAAGACCAGACTGATTTTATAACTTATCTAAAAATATTAAATAAATAAATAAATAAGAGACCTTGCAGTGCCTTTACATTGTAGCAAAGGAAACTGCTTCTTTCTGAAACAGTTGTCCTCTTTGGGGGCATGTTACCAAAATGCAAGCAAGTTTAGCTGTCCAGAATAAAGTATATACAGAGGAAAAACTCTGTGCTTCAAAGAATAACAATATAGGATAACTACACTCACTGTACATTTTATTAAGAACACTGTACACCTGCTATTTTATGCTATTATCAAATTAGCCAATCTTATAGCAGCAGCACAATGCATAAAATCATGCAGATCCATGTCAAGAGCTTCATTTATTTTTCATCTAACATTAGAATGAGGAAAATATGTGATCTCAGTGACTTTGACCGTGGTTTTATTATTTCAGAAACTGCTGATCTCCTGGTATTTTCACACACAACTATCTCTAGAGTTTACACAGAAAGGTGTGAAAAGCAAAAAGAAAAAAAAAAAAACATCCAGCATGGAGCAGTTCCAGGGTAGAAACACCTTGTTGATGGGAGAAGTCAGAGGAGAATGGCCAGACTGGTTTGAGCAGACAGGGTTGGCTACAGTAGCTCAAATAACCACTCTTAACAACCAAGGTGAACAGAAAACTTACTGTTTTTTATTATTATTAGTTTTTACTTACCACATTTCATAAAAATGCCCATAAACTTGGAATAGATTTTAGAAAATATTACAGTAATGAGAAATATTTCAGCACAACACTGTGTCCCTGCCATTTTGGTAATATAAAGAGTTAAAATCTTATAAGATTTGTAAGTGAATCTAAATCTAAATTTAATTTAATTTAATAATTAATAATATTTAATTACTCATTTCTGCTGTTGGCAGTTATTTCTGAAATTTCAGTTTCCTCCCCCAGTTCAAAGACAAGTGGTTCCAAATTGTCCATAGTGTGTGTGTGAATGGGTGTGTGAGTGTGTGTGTGTGTGTGTGTGTGAGATTGTGCCCTGTGGTTGGCAAACCTTCCAGGCCTTGTGCCCCAAGCTCTCTGGGATAGGCTCCCCTGCGACCCAGTGTAGAATAAGCAGTACAGAGAATGGATGGATTTGCCATGTGTGTGTAGTTGTATAAATGTGAGCTGTTTCTGCATGGAAGTGCACGTTTCATCACTATTTTTCAAAATAGTAACCTAAATATACTTAAGTCACTCTGTTTTAGAAGTTTGTGCACACTCACACGCACATAGTCACACACAGTGTCACCACCACCTTGCAGTCTTGCAGTAGCAGGTTGGGGTTTCCATGGGAACCAAAACAGATAATGGGCATATAGTTGAGCACATGCCGCAGGGTGTGTATACTAGTATGTGTGTATATGTGTGTGACTGTAAGTGAGATAAGTGAGACAGAAAGAGACAGTGAGACTGGTTGTGTGTGTGTCAATTCATAGCAATGCACTGGATGATGATCAACCATGTCATCCAGTTATTAGTATCGCTGCAGAAGAAAGATTTCAGATCTGATATGAATAATGTGAGTTTATTTTATTCTTTTTTTCACCACCCAACTCACCTCTCTCTTTCAGCTCGTTTCAGAGTGTTAGAGAATGCGTAGGAATCCTGTAGCATGACAGTGCCCCTGTACACAAAGCAAAGTCCATAAAGAGTTGGTAACATTGTTATAGAAGAACTTGAGTGACCCAAGTCAGAACTTCAACTCCACTGAACACCGCTGGGATGAATTTGAATACCGACTGTGCATCAGGCCTTCTCACATCAGTGCCTGATCTCAGTAATGCTCTTGTGGATGAGCAATGATCCCTATAGCCACGG